>NC_059261.1:1637979-1706412 GCF_017591435.1 Portunus trituberculatus | reverse complement strand
GGTCTGTTTTTCAACTTGTCAGACACTTTCATAAAGAGAAAATATCAGAATCTTTTAAACTCAAACTCCCCACAGACTTCTGGCATTTGGCCAAAAACATCTCCAATAACTTTACTTCTTCGTGTTTCCCTTGTTTATTTAATCCTGACGGCACCACTGCCATCTCTTCTGTCTCTAAAGCTGAACTCTTCTCACAAACCTTTGCTAACAACCCCACTTTGGATGGTTCCGGGCTTGTCCCTCCCTCTCCTCCTCCCCCTGACCATTGCATATTGTCAATTAAAATTCTTTGTAAGGATGTTTTCCATGCCCTCACTGGTCCAATCCCTCAGAAGGCCTATCGACCTGATGGGGTCCCTCATATTGTTCTCAAAAATTGTGATTACGTGCTTGCACCTTGCCTGACCAAACTCTTTCAACTATTTGTCGACTTTTACCTTCCCTTCATGCTGGATATTTGCCTACATTCAGCATGTTCCTATAAAGGGTGACCGTTCTAATCACTCAAACGACCGTCCTATAGCTTTAATCTCTTGCTTGTTTAAAGTCTTTGAATCTATCCTGAATAGGGAGATTCTCAAACATGTGTCACTTATCAATCTTCTATCTGATCGCCAGTATGGCTTCCGTCAAGGCTACTCTACCAGTGATCATCTGGCTTTCCTTACTGAGTTTTGGTCTTCCCATTTATTATTTATTTATTTGTTTTTATTTCAGTGATTTCTTTCATCTTGCATTTTCTGTAGTCTTAGTACTGTTTCTGAACATAGTTTGTGTGTGTGTGTGTGTGTGTGTGTGTGTGTGTGTGTGTGTGTGTGTGTGTGTGTGTGTAATTCACCTCGGTCGCCTGCTGGTCACCCAGCCAGTCTTCCCCATTACGGAGCGAGCTCAGAGCTCATAGACCAATCTTCGGGTAGGACTGAGACCACTACACACACAACACACACCGGGAAAGCGAGGCCATAACCCCTCAAGTTACATCCCATACCTATTTACTGCCAGGTGAACAGGGGCCACACATTAAAAGACTTGCCCATTTGCCTAGCCGCTTACCGGGACTCGAACCCGGCCCTCTCGATTGTGAGTCGAGCGTGCTAACCACTACACTATGCTGTGTGTGTGTGTGTGTGTGTGTGTGTGTGTGTGTGTGTGTGTGTGTGTGTGTATTTACCTAATTGTATTTACCTAATTGTAACATACGGGAAAAGAGCTATGCTCGTGTTGTCCCGTCTCCATATCTATTAATGTCCAGCTTTTCTTAAAATCATGAATATTCCTTGCGTTGACCACTTCCACGTCTAAACTATTCCATGCTTCCACCCTTCTATGAGGGAAGCTATATTTTTTCACATCTCTCCTATAAGTGGCCATTTTAGTTTTTCCCATGCCCTCTCGACATTCTTTCATTCCACATACACAGATCTTCCCTATCCATTTTTTCCATGCCAATCATCACTCTGTATATTGCTATCAGGTCTCCCCTTTCTCTTCTGTTTTCCAGGGTCGGAAGTTGCATTCTTTTCAGTCTGTCTTCATAAGTCAAATCTCTTAAGTCAGGCACCATTTTGTTGCAGCCCTCTGTACTTTCTCTAGTTTCCTTATGTGTTTCTTTAAGTTCGGAGCCCACTGTATTGTTGCATATTCAAGCCTCGGTCTTATCATTGCAGTAATTATTTTCTTCATCATTTCTTCATCTAAATATACGAACGCCACTCTTATGTTCCTCAATAAGTTCAATACTTCTCCAATTATTTTGTTTATATGTCTCTCTGGCGATAGGTCATTGGTAATTGTCACCCCAAGGTCTTTTTCTTCATGACTGGTTTTATGTCTTCATTTCCTATCTTGTACATACTCCTGATTCTTCTTTCACTCTTGCCAAACTCTATTTTCTTGCATTTTGTCGTGTTGAACTCCATTTGCCATGTACAGCTCCATTTCCATATTCTGTCCAAGTCTTCCTGGAGTAGTTCGCAATCTTTGTCACATCTCACTTTTCTTAACAATTTTGCATCGTCTGCAAATAGGCTCACATAACTGGACACCCCATCCACCATGTCATTTATGTAGACTGCGAACATTACTGGTGCCAACACTGATCCCTGTGGAACTCCACTCTCCACCAATCCCCATTCTGATGGTCTGTCCTTAATTATTGTTCTCATTTCTCTTCCTACCAAAAGTCTTCCATCCATTTTAGTAAACTGCCATGCACTCCTCCTACCATTTCAAGTTTCCAGATCAGTCTCTGGTGTGGTACCTTATCAAAGGCCTTTTTAAATCCAGATATATTCCATCAGCCCAACCATCTCTTTCCTGTATTACATCTATCACCCTCGAATAGTAACATATCAGGTTTGTCGTGCATGAACGCCCTTTTCTAAAACCAAATTGACACTCACAAAGTATGTCATTTTCTCCAAGAAGTCTGTCCATCTATTCTTCACCACCCTCTCACACATCTTAGCTACCACACTTGTAAGTGACACTGGTCTATAGTTCAATGGGTCTCTCTTGTTACCTGATTTATAGATTGGGACAATGTTAGCTCTTTTCCAGTCTTGGGGCACTACACCTTCCCTTAATGAGGCATCAATTACTTCACAAACTTTTTCTGCCAGTTGCTCCTGCATTCTCTTAAAATCCATCCTGATACCCCATCAGGTCCCACAGCTTTTCTCACTTCTAAACTCCCCATCATGTTCTTGATCTCCTCCACAGTTACTTGAAACTCCTTCATAATCCCTTTCTGTTCCATTACCAGTGGTTTGTCAAAAGCAGTCTCCTTTGTGAATACCTTCCGAAAGCATCCATTCATAGCCTCTGCCATTTCCTGGGATCTTCACTGCATACTCCATTTACTTCTAAACTTTCAATACTTTCTCTATTTTTGATGTTGTTGTTCACATGTCTGTAAAAAGCCTTGGTTGGTCTTTACATTTATCAATTATATCCTTTTCTTGTTTCTTTCTTTCTTCTCTTCTAATCAACACATATTCATTTCTTGCTCTTTTGTAACTTTCCCACTGCTTAATCCGTCTTTTCCTTCTCCACCTCTTCCATGCATCCTCTTTTCTTGTTCTAGCCTTTTCGCATCTATCGTTAAACCAGTCCTGCTTTCCAACTTCTCTATGTTGTCTTATTGGTACAAATTTTGTGTGTGTGTGTGTGTGTGTGTGTGTGTGTGTGTGTGTGTATTTACCTATTTGTGTATTACAGGGCCCGAGCTAAGCTCTCTGTGACCTGTCTCCTTGTCCATTCCTGTCATATCTCTCTTTCATCTGATAGACACACTGCTCAGTTTATTCCACTTATCAATGTTACGATGCGAGAAACTGTATTTTCTCACGTCATTTAGACAGATGTCCTTTATTAGCTTTTTTCCATGTCCTCGGAGATGATTACTTGTGGTCACCTTTATCAACTCTCTGTCCAGTATGTCAATCTTGTTCACCAATTTATACATAGTTATCATGTCTCCTCTTGTTCTTCTCTCTTCTAATGTGGTCAGCCCCAGCTTCCTCAGTCTTTCCTCATAGTCTAACTCCCTGAGTCCTGGTACCATCCTTGTTGCCAGCCTCTGTACCCTTTCCACCTTCTTCACATTTTTCTTCATATGCGGTGACCAGACACATGCTGCATATTCTAACTGGGGTCTTATTAAGGTACATAATATCTTCTTCATCATTCCTTCATCTAGGTAGTGGAATGCAAGGCCAATATTTTGAAGCATGTTGTATGTTTTCCAAAAAATCTTGTTAATGTGTTTCTCCGGTGACAAAGTGTTTTGCACGGTTACTCCTAAGTCTTTCTCCTCATTGGTCTCTTTAATTTTCTCATCACCCAGCCTGTAATCCCTGTTTGGTCTGTATCTACTTCTTCCCATTTTCATAACATGGGTCTTGTCTATATTAAATTCCATCTGCCACTCCTTACTCCACTCATATATTTTATCAAGATCTTCCTGTAACTTGTTACAATCTTCCACATTCTTTACTCTCCTCATAATTTTAGTATCGTCTGCAAACATGTTCATGTAACTGTCAATTCCTACTGGCATATCATTAACATAAATCAAAAACATGATGGGACCCAGCACTGACCCTTGTGGAACTCCACTGGTTACCTTCTTCCACTCGGACTTCCTTCCTCTCACCACTGTTCTCATTTCTCTTCCCATTAAGTAATTTTCCATCCATTTTGCTAGTTTATCATTTACTCCTCCAATCATCTTTAGTTTCCACATCAGTCTATTGTGTGGTACTTTATCAAAGGCCTTTCTCAAGTCCAGGTAGATAGCATCCACCCATCCCTCTCTATGTTGTAGTATGTCAGTCACTCTTGAATAAAAACATAATAAATTGGATACGCACGATCTTCCTTTTCTGAAACCAAACTGCCTTTCACTCAGAATGTTTTCACTTTCTAGATACTCACTCCACTTAGCTTTAATTACTTCTTCACATACCTTGCACAATATACTAGTCAACGATACTGGTCTATAATTTAGCGGTTCCATTCTACTACCATTCTTATATATAGGCACAATGTCAGCTCTTTTCCACTCTTTCGGGACTAATCCTGTTCGTATGGAGGTTTCCACAATATCAAATATGGGGTTCAACAATTGATCCTTACATTCTTTTAGCAACCTCCCAGATATGCCATCAGGCCCCATTGATTTATTAATATCCAGATTGCTTATAATTTTCCTTACATCTTCCTTAGTAACCATGATGTCCTGCATTTGCTTTATTTCCGTAGGCCTTCCTCCCATAAAATGCTCCTCCTTTGTAAACACTTTGCAAAAGTTGTCGTTCAAAATTTCAGCTATATCTCCAGCATCTTCATATACTTCTTCCCGTTTTTACCTTTTCTATTGCCTCCCTTTTATTTAGTTTTCCATTTATGAATTTGTAAAACATTTTGGGTCACTATCACAGTTTTCCACCACCTCTGTTCATATTCCTTCTGTGCTGTTCTCCTTACTTCAACATATCTATTCCTTGCTGTTTTGTAGACTTTCTTGATAATACATCACTGTTTTTCTTAAGTTTCTTCCATGCCTTTTCTTTGTTCTTTTTGCTTCTTCACAATTTCTATTAAACCACTGTTTATTATTTAAAGTCCTCTTTCTGTGATATGGCACAAACTTTTCACAGCAGAGTTATACAAATCCATAAATTTATCGTATTTCAATTGCATATCCCTTTCCTGGTATACCACGGACCAGTCAATTTCATTAAAGAACTCCCTTATATGGTTATAATTTGCCCTAGTATAATTTAATTTTTCCTCCCTGTTCCACAATCTTATTCGTGCTTAATTCTGTATCCAGCTCAAAGCTTAGGACATCATGATCGCTTTTCCCAAGGGACATTCATGTTCAATTTCCTCTTTTAGAGAGATTCCCCTGGTAAATACCAAATCCAACCTTGCTGCAACATCTTGTCCCCTGCACCTTGTTGGTGATCTCACCCACTGTGTCATCAAGTTATTTGTTGCTACCTTTAACAATTCTTCTGCCCACTCACCACCGTTCACCACTTCGTAGTCTTCCCACACTATTTCTTTGCAATTAAAGTCTCCAACTATCATCACTCTATCCTTTCTGATGAGTTCTTGCTTCATTCTGTCTAGAGTATTTCTCATCACCATTTGGTACTGTTCATATTCCCAAGCACTGGTTCTGGGTGGTATGTATACTGTTATAATATTAATGTCCCTCTTGCCATCTGTTATAAGTATACTTATCACTTCCTCATTTCCCTTACTATAGTTCACCTCCTTCACTATCAGATCTTCCTTAGTAAGAACCATTATACCACCACCTCCTTTATCTTTTCTATCATTTCTCCATACTTTGTAGTGTTTTACAACAAACCAGTCTAGCTTTATTTCGGGCCTTAGCTTTGTTTCCACTGCACACATTATGTCCGGTTCGTTATTTCTTAGATAAGCCATACATTCTAGCCTCTTAGACAGAAGTCCATCCATGTTCGTGTAAGTCACTTTTATTCCATTCCTAGTCTCATTCTTCCATGTAATGTCTATTCCGCCTGTTTTATCCACCACTTCTTTAGCCTCCCATTTCTCATCCTCCAAAAAACTTGGTCTTTTCCTCCTCTGTTCTTTCGTCATTCCTCTCCTTCACTTCAGTTACACTTCAATGTGTGTGTGTGTGTGTGTGTGTGTGTGTGTGTGTGTGTGTGTGTGTGTGTGTGTGTGTGTGTGTGTGTGTATTTACCTAGTTGTAGTTTTACAGGGCCTGGGCTTTATGCTGGTGTGGCCCCGTCTCCATATCTACACTTATCCAATCTTACTTTAAAAGTATGCACACTCGTTGCAGACACTACTTCTTCATTTAAACTGTTCCACGTGTGTGTGTGTGTGTGTGTGTGTGTGTGTGTGTGTGTGTGTGTGTGTGTGTGTGTGTGTGTGTGTGTGTGTATTTACCTAGTTGTATTGTACAGGATTCAAGCGGTGCTCATAGTGTCTTGTCTCCATATATCCATTTATCCAATTTTTCCTTAAAGTTATGCTCTTTATGTGCTGTAGCAACTTCATCACTGAATGCATTCCACCGTTCTATGTGGAAAACTGTATTTTCCATTATTCTTCACACACTGCCTCATCTTAATCTCCTTTACATGTCTTCTTGTCCTAGCATCTTGAGTGACAAGCATGAAATTTTCCATGCCTATTTTTTCAATGCCATTTACTATTTTATACATTTTTATTAAGTCTCTTCATTCTCTTTTATTTAGTAAGGTTGGCAGTCCCATTTCCTTCAGGTTTTTTTTATATGTAAGGTCTTCTTGTTCTGGTACCATCTTTGTAGCTATCTTTTGGATCCATTTTAATCTTCTTATATCTTGTTTAGATCTCAGTGACCACACCACTGCTGCATATTCCAGCTTTGGACATATCACGCTAGTAATAATTTTTATCATCATATCTTTGTCCATGAATTGAGATGCCATTCTGATATTAGTCAACTTTTTTTTTGTTAATGGAAATATCTTACTTTGTGTTTTTCAGGGCTCAGATTTTCCTGTATAATCTCTCCCAGATCTGTGTGGGTGTGTTTGTGTGTAAGTATGTGTATGTTCATTCATTCATTCATTAATTTTTTCACTGTTATCCTCCCTTCCAGGTGAGTTGAATGCTGCACCTGTACAGCTTATCAGACAGCTGTGTGGTGGTGGTGGTGGATTCAGTGTCACAGCACCACCTCTTCTCACGTTGGCCGCTGGCTTGCTAACTTCTCCCTCACTGTGATGGTTGTGACTTATCTGATGGACATGTCTCCTGCTGTACTCCTGTCCCTCACAGCCCTCCATCCAGGTAGTGCCAGGTGAGTCATCAAGTTTTCCTGCCTCCCAGTTCACATGTCTTAAATACAGTAACAGTACTTAGTATCCACATTGCATATTCTTTCCCTTCAATATTTATTCCATCCTTATCTTACATTCCTTCAGCTCTAATCTCAAACATCTTTTCCACCCTGTTTTTCAGTTTGCAATCCTTCATTTCCTTCACTCAGTCATCTGTTCCATCTGTTCCCTAGCCAGCAGCATTCATCCCTGCTCACATTCACCACCTGGTTGGGTTGGGCTGTGTTGGAGTAGTGTCGGCCATGTTGAACTGCATTTGGTTAGATTAGATTGATTTGGGGTTGTGTTTAGTTAGGTGGAGTTAGGCTGGGTTGGGTTAGAGCAGGGGTTCGCAACCTGGGGTTCACAGGAAGATTCCCATGGGTACTTAGATGGCTGTTCTAATGATATAGTGTGCAGCACCATTGCATATTGAGTGAGTGTGAGTCACAAATTAACATTGTGTTTGATGTCAGATTACTGTGGGTTTGGGTTGATGGTCTTATAACTCAGGGGGTTCTTAATGAGAGAAAAAGGTTGAGAATCCCTGGCATTAGAGGCATAGTGAGGGGTTGGATTGGGTTGGTGGTGTTAGTTAGGTTTGGTTGAGTAGGGTTTTTTGTGCTGGTTTTGGTTTGGGGTTGGGTAGGTTAGGTTAGGTTAGAGCAGGGCCTCTCAATTTAGGATTTGCAAACCCCAGGGGTTCACAAGAAGATATCCAGGGGTACTTAGATGGCCGATCTAATATTATCCTTTACAGTACCATTGCATATTGAGTTAGTGTTGGTGATTCATCTAAAATTGTGTTTGGTGCCAGATTACTGTGGGTTTCAGTAGGTGGCCTTGTAACTCAGGATTCTCAACGAGAAAAAGGTTGACACTGGCTGAGTTAGAGGAAGTTTGCTATTTGGTTGAGTGTTCTTAGTTTTTCTTTCCTGGAGTTGTGTTTGTAGATTTGTTTGTGTTTTATCTTCACAGGCCTGAATGGGTTATGAATCTCTCTCTCTCTCTCTCTCTCTCTCTCTCTCTCTCTCTCTCTCTCTCTCTCTCTCTCTCTCTCTCTCTCTCTCTCTCTCTCTCTCTCTCTCTCTCTCTCTCTCTCTCTCTCTCTCTCTCTAATTTTCATCCTTTTTATTTTTCCAATGCTTATTTTGTGTTTCCATCACTGCTATTTGGTTCAGTGTTTTCTTCTCTCTCTCTCTTTCTGAGTGAAGTGTGAATTTGTAATGAAGGTACCTGGCACAGTACATGGTACATACCAGCTTTTCATGCTCTCCAGTTCTCCAGGTCCTATCCTATGTATCCATTATTGCTATTTCATTTTTCTTCTTCTTTGTGGAGTTTGAATGGTTAATAGTGGCAATCCTTCACTCCAGAGCAGAGGTTCTCAAACGTTATTGGTTAGTGGTGCACAAGTTTGTTTCTCAGTGTGGTGCTTGTTTACCTCTCCATGAAAGTTGCAGTTTGAGAGCCACTACTTGGGAAGTGTCCAGAGGAGAACAGCAAGATA
This sequence comes from Portunus trituberculatus, assembly GCF_017591435.1. Taxonomy (NCBI): domain Eukaryota; kingdom Metazoa; phylum Arthropoda; class Malacostraca; order Decapoda; family Portunidae; genus Portunus; species Portunus trituberculatus. Next base: position 1,697,526 of record NC_059261.1, on the reverse strand, counting down.
ATAGAAAGAAGATGAAGGAAATGGATATAATTGGAGGCTCGTACTTTATAGGAAACAGCCAAAAGAAGAAGAAGAGAAACAAGTATGGAGCAGGTGACACAGCAGCCTGCCTCAGTGCTTCAGTGCCTCACCATGGCCTGCATCTGCACTTGCTGCTGCTAATGCTGCTGCTCCATTATGAGGAAGGACTACAGCTCAGACCCCTTGATGCCACTGCCACTGCTGCTGCTGCTGTACCCGTCCCCCTAAGCTGCTACGATCCAGACCTGCTGGGAGGAATGCTGCAAGGATTTGGACAGGACAGCAGGATTTATGGTAGGATACAGAAGAGTGTCTGTTAATTTAATAATGATGGTGTGATGGTGTTAAATGTAAAAATGGTAATGTTAAGTCTAAGATGAAGATGTTGAGATGATGCTGACTAAGAACAAGCAAACAGCATCACTGTAACACTGTCAGCACACCACAGCACCACAACACCATCACTGCCACAGACAACACAGTGTCTTCTTCTGGCATCATCACCACACAGTATTACATCTCTTCTCACATCACCACACATCACAGTTTGCCCATACACCACCACCACCACCACACACCACCAGTCACACCATCATTTCCTTGCATCACCACCACTACACACATCACAGTAACACCCTGTAGACATCACAATCACCACCACTACACACATCACAGTAACACCCTGTAGACATCACAATCACCACCATGACACATCACAGTAACACCCTGTAGACATCACGACCACCACCACCACTACACACATCACAAATTTACAGTTATACAGGGGATCCTTGTGATTCGACCATTTGCAGTTTGAATTATTGCCAATTTGAACACAGTTAATTAATACCCAATCCTCAAGGTTTGACCGACTGACTCACCAATTCGACATTCATATCTCGCGCACCACCCACCCGGTCAAAATCCGCTGCCACCCCAAATTTGCCACAAACCCGCCAGGCAGAAGTGTAAACCGACACTACCCTGTGTTGTTGCTTAAGGCAGCGTCACACTAGCACTTTTCCATCAACTTCTTCTGTAAACTTTCTGAAGACTGTTAACGTTTGTCGATGCTGGTCGTCACACACAAGCTCGCTTCCACCTTTGTCGCGTTTGTCAGTTTGTCAACTGTAAACAAACATGGGTGCCCCTTCCCCAGCAAGCCGTTGCTATTTTTGGCCTTTAATGATCTCTATGAGAAACTCTTCAGACAGCTTTGTCCACTCATAAACAACAGAGCTGCTCATCTAGGTCAGTTGATCCTTAGAAGTTCTGCCTTGGAATGTCACAGTCCCACACAAATGTAAACAAACAACTGAACTTTTTTTCAGTGTTAGGCTAGGACAAAACATTTATTATAAACAAATATATTTACATTTACTTATCAAGATTCTATTGATTTGAGATTATAGCATTATTCCAATTAAAAAGAAAATTAATTTTATTATAAAAGTGTTAATTAGAAACCATAGATCTTAATTTTACTGAAAATTGACACTAGATGAAAACGTGCGTTTCGTCTGACTCAAGACTACGGAAAGCCACCTCCAGCCCCAGTCCTAAGAGGCACAATTTCCTGCCTTTCAAAGATTAGCTTGAGCTTATGAGAAAGTGTGAGGCAGGTATAGCTCACAGTGCCGTGCAGTGCAAATGCGTGTTCCTAGATCAACAGTATCAACAATTTGGAAGAACAGGAACAAGTATTGCCAGACTGCTGCAAGTGTTTTTATTTCCAGCAGTGTACTGTACAGCACCCTAATGTGTGTAATAAAAAAAAGTTAGATATAAATGAAGCTTTTAATATTACTGATTTAGTCTAAATTAGTATTTTTTTAGAGTTTGTAGGGATGTTTTGGGGGGTCTAGGCTGGAGGTTGGTTCCTATCCCCCCTAATTCTTAAGTATCTTATGGGAAAAATTGCTTCACGATTCTAATAAACGACTGATGAAAAACTGCCCTAACCCAGTCAAATTCACCGGTCGCCTGCTGGTCACCCAGCCAGTCTTCTCCATTATGGAACAAGCTCAGAGCTCATAGTGACTGATCTTCGGTTAGGACTGAGACCACCACGTCTCAGCATACACCGAGACGGCGAGACCACAACACCTCGAGTTACATCCCGTACCTATTTACTGTGAGGATCCCCTGTAATTAGTTACCAGTACTTTGCTCACCTAACTTAATAACCTCTCCAGTGCCTTGACACATTTTCATATTTATTTTGGCTACTATTTGGTGATTTTATACAGCTTCAGAATTTCATGTGGGGAGTAAAATAGTGAAGACTGTTGCCATTAACCTGCTGACACAACATAACATAACATAAATAATAGGATAACAAAAGGCCACCAGGGCCCATCTAGGTTATCCTGTTTCAGTCGCACAGCGACCTCGTCATCTGTACTTAAAGATACACTTACAAGTACCTCCAGAGACTTCTCCGAATGTAAATAAAGTTTCCTAATCACATCCAAAACTCACCAAAAATGCATCCCAGTACTGAAGGAGTTACAGAGCTGCTGTCTAAACTCCAACAATCCTGAGTCTGTGCTTGAGTTCTTGTCAAAAGGTGAAGTGTGACTCTCAGCCCATAATAAAGAATTAACCTTTTCAGTACTGGAACACTTTTTTAACCATGAGTTTTGCATATGATTCGACCATTCTATTGACATTAAGGAGGGTCTATGGAGGTCAGAAGATTAATGGCCATAGTATTCATTATTTTAATCCCTCACATGAGTTTCTGAAGCTGTGTAAATCAGCAAATAGTAGCCAGGATGAATGTGGAAATGCATTGTGGTACTGAAGGGTTAAAGTTGTCATGAAAAGTGAAGTGTGAGTCTCAGTTTGTGGCGTGTCTGACAAACTGTTACTGAAAACCAGACCACAGTGAAGAATTAAGGGGAGAAGAGGGAATATTGCATGAAGGTAACTGTAACTGACTTAATCTCTTCAGTACCTGGACGTGTTTTCATATTCATTGTGGTTACTATTTGGCAATTTTATACAGCTTCAGAAACATATGTTTGGATTAGAATAATGAAGACTGGCCATTAATCTTCTGACCTCCTTAGACCCTTCTGAATGCAAATAAAATTGTCTTATCGTTCCCAAAAATCAAGGTAAAAATGCATCTGGGTAATGAAGGGATTAATTCATGAGGCTTGCCACCCACCACTGGCCTGCCTCTTCCCACATCATGCAGCTGTTCAGGGTCCAGGACAGACAGTTTTTGATAGTTTGTTGGCTTATTATTATTTTTTTATATTTTTATTTTTTATTTATACCATGTGGGCTTTTCACGGGAATTTATGGGCTAAAGGGGATACTTTTTGGAGTACCTCTTATCTCAAAGCCCACCCGCTAGGAAACCATTGCCCCAAGTGAGGAAGCCCAACTTACACTCGGACCGTGGACAGGATTCGAACCTGTGCGCTTGGAGACCCCTCGGACCCCAAAGCACGCATGGTTCCACTGTTTTAGGGTATTGTGATAGTGTCGTGTTCTATTCCTTAATTTATTTGCTGTTTTGTCAAGTATTGTGATGTTTTATCTTCTTCAATATGTATTTTTTAAGTGTTGCATTTATTGATATAGGTACATTTTATTGTTTTGACTCATTTTCCTTATTTTATTTATTGTTTTAGTGTATAATGTTTTATGTTCCTGAATTATTGTGTTACCAACTGTTTCAGGCACAACACAAGTCAAGTTAACAAATCAAGGAAGAAGAGTGTCACAAGAAGAAGAAGAAGAAGAAGAAGAAGAAAGTGAAAAAGATGACACTGGGATGGACGTCAGTGGGTTTAGTGTCACTGGAGTTTACCATTTTCTGGCCAGGTAAGTTGTGCACCAGTATGTCATTTGGCCTGGCTGTACTCCCAAAGTGTCCATAACCAGTAAGGTGGAAAGCAATAGAAAACTGGAAATATGCGCTGTTGGAAAATGCCACCAGGGGAAGAATTACTATGGCATATCATGATGAATATTCACTGTATAGGATGTGTGTGTGTGTAATTCACCACGGTCGCCTACTGGTCACCCCAGCCAGTCTTCCCCATTAGGGAGCGAGCTCAGAGCTCATAGACCGATCTTTGGGTAGGACTGAGACCACAACACACTCCACACACCGGGAAAGCGAGGCCACAACCCCTTGAGTTACATCCCGTACCTATTTCCTGCTTGGTGAACAGAGGCTACACATTAACCCCTTCATTACCGACTCCGTGATCCTGCGTGTACCAACCCCCTCCCCCCAGCACCGAGTTTTTCGAGTGCTCATAATTTCACATAGGTAGTCTAATGTTCATTTCTATGCCCATATTTAGTCATCTAAGTATTATTTGTCATGTCTTTTGATAGATTTGGCTCATGGGATGTTTCAAAGTCAAACACACACACTGATGGGTGGGGCGGTTCACATCACCACCCCCCGCCACCACAGGCCAACGTCCTTGAAACACAAGGTGCCAATTAGTCAATTTGTCACTGTTGTAAATTACAACCATACAAACCGAGAAATATGGAGCCCTGGGTATCATTACTAAGCAATGAAGTACGCACGTACTTCATCGGTTCGGCAGCCGAAAGTTGACATGAAGTATTATGGTACCTCATCGGTAATGAAGGGGTTAAGAGGCTTGCCCATTTGCTTCGCCGCGCCGGGACTCGAACCCGGCCCTCTCGATTGTGAGTCGAGCGTGCTAACCACTACACTACGCGTTGTGTGTGTGTGTGTTTGTGTGTGTATTTACCTAGTTGTAGTTTTACAGGGCCTGGGCTTTATGCTCGTGTGGCCCCGTCTCCATATCTACACTTATCCAATCTTACTTTAAAAGTTTGCACACTCGTTGCAGACACTACTTCTTCATTTAAACTGTTTCACGTCTCAATATATCTTTGTGGGAAACGATATTTTTTAACATCTCTCAGACATCTTCCTTTTCTCAGCTTTTTACTATGCGATCTTGTGCTTCGAATGTCATATTCTTCTCTCAGGATCAGTTTCTCATTATCCACTTGGTCCATTCCGTTGATCAATTTATAAACTTGTATCAGATCTCCTCTCTCTTTGTTTCAGCGTTGGCAGATCCATAGCCTTTAGTCTCTCCTCATAATTATGTCATTCCTTCAAATTCTGGAACCATTCTTGTAGCCATTTTTTATAGTCTCTCCAACTTTCATATGTGTTTCTTTTTATGAGGGGTCCACACTACTCCTGCATATTCCAATCTGGGTCTTATTATAGTACTTATCAATTTCTTCATCATTTCTTTGTCCATGTAGTGAAATGCTACTCCAATATTCTTTAGCAGATTATATGTTTCTCTAAAAATTCTATCAATATGGCTTATCAGTTGATTGTTTTCTTCCATCGTCACTCCTAAGTCCTTTTCCTTTTTTACTTTCACTAGTTCTACTCCATCTCCCATCTTATAGATTACCACGGGTCGTCTTTCACTCTTTCCCATTTCCATGACATGGCTTTTGTTCACATTGAATTCCATTTCCCACTTTTTACTCCATTCCCAGATCTTATTTAGGTCTTCTTGCAGTATTTCACAATCCTCCTTTTGCTTTATAACTCTGCAAAGTTTTGTATCATCTTTAAACAGATTTATGTAGCTGTTCACTCCTTCTGGCATGTCGTTAATATAAATGAGGAAAAGTATTGGTGCCAATACTGACCCCTGTGGTACTCCGCTTTCTACTGCTCTCCACTTGGACTTCATATCTTTAACTATTGTCCTTATTTCTCTCCTCCTCAAATAATTTTCTATCCATCTCAATGTGCTTCCTTTTAAGCCACCCTTCTCCTCTAACTTCCATAGTAATCTTGCGTGTGGCACTTTATCAAATGCCTTTTTTAAATCCAAATAAATGTGTGTGTGTGTGTGTGTGTGTGTGTGTGTGTGTGTGTGTGTGTGTGTGTATGTGTATTTACCTAGTTGTATTGTACAGGGTTTGAGCGGGGCTTATAGTGTCCTTTCTCCATATCTCCATTTATTTAGTTTTTCTTTAAAGTTATGCACACTATGTGCTGTAACAATTCCATTATCCAATGCATTCCATTTTTCCACTGTTCTGTGTGGGAAAATGTATTTTCCAATATCCTTCACACACTGCCTCATCCTCATCTTCTTTTCATGTCCTCTTGTTCTTCCATCTTCTTCTGTCAACAGCACCAGGTCTTTCTTGTCTATCTTTTCAATATCGTTTACTATCTTATACATTGTTATTAGGTTCTCTTCTTTCTTGTAAGGTTGGCAGTCCCATTTCCTTCAGTTGTTCTTCATATGTGAGGTCCTTTAATTCTGGCACCATCCTTGTAGCAATCTTCTGTATCCTTTCCAATTTTCTTATATCCTTTTTAGAGCTCAGAGACCATACCACTCCTGCATATTCCAGTCTTGGGCCTATCATGCTTGTGATAATTTTTATTATCATATCTTTCTCCATGTAATGAAATATTAGTCAACATCTTATATGATAGTCCAAATATCTTGCTTATGTGTTTATCAGGGCTCAGATTTCCTTGTATGATCACTCCAAGATCTTTTTCCTCTTTAGTCTTCATTATTTGTTCCTCTCCCATCAAAAAAAGAAAGAAAAAAAAAAAGTTCCATACTCTTTCTTAGTTCCATTATGTGGCATTTCTTGGCATTAAACTCCAATTTCCACTTCCTGCTCCACTCATAAATCTTGTTTAAATCTTCCTGAACAGCACACAGTTCTCTCTGGTTTTGATAACTCTTAGCAGCTTTGCATCATCAGCGAATAGATTTATATAACTGTTTGTCATAATGTTAATGTTGTTTATGTAAATCTGAAACATAATGGGGGCTAACATGGATCCTTCTGGCACTCTGCTAGTTACTTTACCCCAAGATGAGTATGTATCTCTGACCTCAGTTTTCATTTCCCTATCCTTCAAATAATCTCTTGTCCATTTGAGCAAAGTTCCTCGCAGTCCTCGTATGTTCTCTAGTTTCCAAAGAAGTCTTTCGTGAGGGACTTCATCAAAAACCTTTTTAATATCCAGGTATACTGTGTCCACCCATCCATCTCTGTTTTCAAGTCCTGCAATAACTCGAGTAGAAGCTTAATAAGTTTAATACACATGACTGCCCTGTCCTGAACCCAAATTGTTTGTTTAATATGACTTGCTCCTCTTATAGAAATTTAACTAATTTTTCTTTGATAATTATTTCACATAACTTCCCTATGACACTTGTAAGTGACGCTAGTTTGTAGTTTAGTGGTTCAGTTGCCTTTCCTCCTTTAAATATTGGTATTACGTTGGCTCTCTTCCATTCTAGTGGAACTTTCCCTTCATTTATTGAATTTGTAATTATTTCCCAAATTGGATCCAGTAGTTGATCTTTGCATTCTTTTAACACCCAGCCTGATACACCATCCATCCCCATTGCTTTTATGACTTCCAACTTATCCAATAATCTTCCAATATCCTTTTTGTGTGCTGCGATCTCCTGTGATCCTTGGCAAACCCATGTCCTATTAGGTGTCCTATTATGTGTGTGTGTATTTACCTACCTAGTTGTAGTTTTACAGGGCCTGGGCTTTATGATCGTGTGGCCCCGTCTCCATATCTACACTTATCCAATCTTACTTTAAAAGTGTGCACACTCGTTGCAGACACTACTTCTTCATCTAAACTGTTCCACGTCTCAATACATCTCTGCGGGAAACTATATTTTTTTTTATATCTCTCAGACATCTTCCCTTTCTCAGCTTTTTACTATGCGATCTTGTGCTTCGAATGTCATATTCTTCTCTCAGGATCAGTTTCTCATTATCCACTTGGTCCATTCCGTTGATCAATTTATAGACTTGTATCAGGTCTCCTCTCTCCCTTCTTTGTTCCAAGGTTGGTAGATCCATAGCCTTTAGTCTCTCCTCATATGTCATCCCTTCAAGTTCTGGGACCATTCTTGTAGCCATTTTTTGTAGCCTCTCCAATTTTCTTATGTGTTTCTTTTATGAGGGGTCCACACTACTCCTGCATATTCCAATCTGGGTCTTATTATAGTATTTATCAATTTCTTCATCATTTCTTTGTCCATGTAGTGAAATGCTACTCCAATATTTCTTAGCAAATTATATGTTTCTCTAAAAATTCTATCAATATGGCTTACTGGTTGATTGTTTTCTTCCATCGTCACTCCTAAGTCCTTTTCCATTTTGACTTTCTCCAGTTCTACTCCATCTCCCATCTTATAGATTCCCACAGGTCGTCTTTCACTCTTTCCCATTTCCATGACATGGCTTTTGTTCACATTGAATTCCATTTCCCACTTCTTACTCCATTCCCAGATCTTATTTAGGTCTTCTTGCAGTATTTCACAATCCTCCTTTTGCTTTATAACTGCACAGTTTCGTATCATCCGCAAACAAATTTATGTAGCTGTTCACTCCTTCTGGCATGTCGTTAATATAAATGAGGAAAAGTACTGGTGCCAATACTGACCCCTGTGGCACTCCGCTTTCTACTGCTCTCCACTTGGACTTCATATCTTTAACTACCGTCCTTATTTCTCTCCCCCTCAAATAATTTTCTATCCATCTCAATGTGCTTCCTTTTAAGCCACCCTTCTCCTCTAACTTCCACAGTAATCTTGCGTGTGGCACTTTGTCAAACGCCTTTTTTAAATCCAAATAGATGCAGTCAACCCATCCTCTCTCTCTTGTACTCTATCAACTATTCTAGAATAGAAACTCAATAAATTAGTTACACAAGACCGTCCTTTTCTAAAACCAAATTGGCTATTTGATATTAATTTGTTGTCTTCAAGGAACTCGATCCATTGTTTCTTTATTATTCTTTCACACATCTTGCATATTACACTAGTTAGTGATACCGGTCTGTAATTTAAAGGTTCTTCTTTCCTTCCGCTCTTATATATGGGAACCACCTCAGCTCTTTTCCATTCTACTGGCACTGTTCCATTTTCTATTGAGCATTTTATGATGTTGTATATAGGACTTGCTAGTTCTTCCCTACATTCTTTCAGTATTCTGCCTGAGACTTCATCCGGTCCCATTGCCTTCTCTTCATCCAGTTCCTTCATTAACTCTTTTATTTCAAGCTTGGTTACTTTAATCTCTTTCATATAGATTGTCTCTCTATTACCCTGTGGCCTCTCAAATTTGGATTCTTTAGTAAAGACCTCCTGGAATTTTTATTTAATAGTTCTGCCATACTTTTGGGTCTTCCACCATCCCGTTCTCTCCTTTTAACCTTTCTATTGTTTCTTTTGCCTAATTTTTCCATTTATGAATCTATAGAACAATTTTGGTTGCTCCTTACATTTTTCGACAATATCTTTTCAAGTTCTTTTCCTCTTCCTTCCTCACCTTAACATATTCATTTCTCGCTGCCTTGAAGTTTTCCTTGTTTGTTGGATTCCTATTTCTCCTCCACCTTTTCCATGCTCCATCTCTTTTCTCCTTTGCCCTAGCACACCTTGCATTAAACCAATCTTTCTTTCCTTCTTCTTTTGGTCTATATTTTGGGACATATTCCTGACTCCTGTTTTGTATATTTCCAAAATAAGTTATATTTGTCTTGCATTGTCTCTGAGTTTTCCATCTCCTCCCAGTCTACGTTTTAAAATAGTTCTTGAGATTCTCAATATCAGCCTTTCTGTAATTTAATCGGTCTCCTTTGTATGAATCGTCTCTATCTTCCTTTCCTTCTTCTATATCTATTTCTAATATTGCATGGTCACTCTTTCCCAATGGGCACTTATATCTTATATCGTCATTCATTTGTATACCCCTTGTAAAACTAGGTCCAATCTCGCCGGCTCGTCGTTTCCTCTGAATCTTGTGCATTCCTTTACTCTCTGGTCCATCATATTGTCTATCATTAGGTTCAAGAATCTTTCTCCCAGGCTTCTTCCCCATACCACTTTCATAATTTTCCCAGTCCACTTCTTTACAGTTGAAATCTCCTACTAATATCACTTTTCTCCTTTCTTTAACGATTCTCATTAGACTCCTTATTGTGTCATCTATCATGTCTTTATATTCTTGATTGGTCCATGAATTTGTTTTGGTGGCACATATGTTACAATGATTGTTAACTCTTTTTATTAATATGCATCTTAATATACAATACTTCTGCTTTTCCTTCCCCACATTCCACTTGGTTTATCACTATCTCCTTCCTTAACATTATCATGACTCCTCCTCCTCCTTTTCCCACTCTGTCTCTTCTCCATACATTATACCTATTATCCAAATCTATTATGATTGCCTCATTTAGTTTTGTTTCAGCCAGGCATACAATATCTGGATTTTCTTTCCTTATGTAATCTCTTAATTCTAATTTACTTGATAAAACCCCGTCTGTGTTCGTATACATCATTTTTAGTCTTTTGCCTTCATCATTTTTAGTTAAACTTGTTCCACTTTTTTCTCTTCCTTCTCGTTTATATACCATTTCCTTATCCTGTCTCCTAGAATTCTCCAAAAAAATGCCTTCTTCTCTTCTGACCTTTCATTATTCATTTCGCTTACTGCTGCTGCCAGTTCATTGTATCTCTTCCTTTCTTCCTCATTTCTATTTTTCTTTATATAGATATCCTTACAGCCTTGTGTGTGTGTGTGTGTGTGTATTTACCTAGTTGTAGTTTTACAGGGCCTGGGCTTTATGCTGGTGTGGTCCCGTCTCCATATCTACACTTATCCAATCTTACTTTAAAAGTGTGCACACTTGTTGCAGACACTACTTCTTCATCTAAACTGTTCCACGCCTCAATACATCTCTGCGGGAAACTATATTTTTTTATATCTCTCAGACATCTTCCCTTTCTCAGCTTTTTACTATGCGATCTTGTGCTTCGGGTGTCATATTCTTCTCTCAGGATCAGTTTCTCATTATCCACTTGGTCCATTCCGTTGATCAATTTATAGACTTGTATCAGGTCTCCTCTCTCCCTTCTTTGTTCCAAGGTTGGTAGATCCATAGCCTTTAGTCTCTCCTCATATGTCATCCCTTCAAGTTCTGGGACCATTCTTGTAGCCATTTTTTGTAGTGTGTGTGTGTGTGTGTGTGTGTGTATGTGTGTGTGTGTGTGTGTGTGTGTGTGTGTGTGTGTGTGTGTGTGTGTGTGTGTGTGTATTTAACTGGTTTTACCTAGTTGTATTGTACAGGGTTTGAGTGGGGCTCATAGTATCCTATCTCCATATATCCACCTATATAATTTTTCTTTAAAACTGTGCACATTATGTGCTGTGACATCATCATTTAATGCATTCCACATTTCCACTGTTCTATGTGGAAAACTGTTTCTTTTCAAATATCCTTCACACTGCTTCTTCTTAATCTTCTTTGTGTATAGTCTTGTCCTTCCAGCTTCTTTTGTCACCGTCACTATTATTAGCTTGTCTATCTTTTCAGTGTCATTTACTATTTTATACAATGTTATTAGGTCTTCTCTTTTTCTTCCAGCTTCTGTCACCGTCACCAGGTTTAGCTTGTCTATCTTTTCAATGCCATTTACTATTTTATACAATGTTATTAGGTCTCCTCTTTCTCTTCTATCTTGTAACGTTGGCAGTCCCATATCTTATAGCCTTTCTCCATATGTTAGGTACTTTAGTTCCGGCACCATCTTTGTAGCTTTCCTCTGGGTCAATTCTAGACTTCTTATATCCTTTTTCAAGCTTGGCGACCACACCACTGCTGCGCATTCCAACTGTGGATGTATCATACTCGTTAAGATTTTTTCATCATATCCTTGTCCATGTATTGAAATTCCACCCTAATATTAGTCATCATTTTATATGTTGTTCCAAATATTTTACTAATGTGTTTTTTGGGGCTTAGAGTTTATTGTATAACCACTCCAAGATCTTTTTCTTCTTTAGTCTTCATTATTTGTTCCTCTCCCATCAAATAGTTCTTAACCGAACTTCTTGCCCTATCCACTCCTACGCTGATGATACCACCTTACATCTTTCCACGTCCTTTCAGAGATGCCCAACCCTTCAGGAAGTCAACAGATCACACGGGGACGCCACAGAACGCCTGACTTTTGATCTTTCTAAGATCTAGTAGTTTTCAATGCCTCAGAAACTCAATTCCTCCATTTGTCAACTCGACACAACCTTCCAGACAACTATCCCCTCTTCTTCAATGACACTCAACTGTCTCCCTCTTCCACAATGAATATCCTTGGTCTGTCCTTTGCTCATAATCTTAATTGGAAACTTCACATCTCATCTCTTGCTAAAACAGCATCTATGAAATTAGGTGTTCTGAGATGTCTCCGCCAGTTTTTCTCACCCCTCCAACTGCTTACTCTGTATAAGGGCCTTATCCGCCCGTGTATGGAGTACTCTTCGCATGTTTGGGGGGGATCCAGTCACACAGTTTTATTAGATAGGGTGGATTCGAAAGCTTTTCATCTCATCAACTCCCCTCCTCTGACTAACTGTCTTCAGCCTCTTTCTCACCGCTGAAATGTTGCATCTCTCTATCTTTTATCGCTATTTTCATGCTAACTTTTCTACTGATCTTGCTAACTGCATGCCTCCCCTCCTGTGGCCTCGCTGCACAAGGCTTTCTTCTTCCTCTCATCCCTTTTCTGTCCAACTCTCTAATGCAAGAATTAACCAGTACTCTCAATCATTCATCCCTTTCACTGGTAAACTCTGGAACTCCCTCCCTGCATCTGTATTTCTGACTTCCTATGACTTGTCTTCTTTTAAGAGGGAGGTATTGAGGCATTTGCTCCTGAATTTTGGCTGATGCTTTTGCACTTTTTGGAGAGTCAGCACTTAAGTGGGCTTTTTTCTTCAATCCTTTCATTTTTTTTGCCCTTGGCAGGCCGTCTTCCATGTATAAAAAAAGAAAAAAAAATACTGGTCTTCTCTTACTCTTTCCTAACTCCATTATGTGACATTTCTAGGCAGTGAATTATAAATTTTTCTTATAAATTTTGTCTATATTTTCCTGCAGTGGCAAACAGCCTTCTCTGGTCTTAATTACTCTTAGCAATTTTGAATCATCAACAACAAATTAATATAATTAGTCACTCCATACTGTATGTCATCTACATGTACCTGAATATAATTGGGGCTAACACTGACCCTTGTGGCACTCCACTTGTTACTTTGCTTCAGGATGAGTATGTATGTCTGATCACAGTTATCATCTCTCTATCCTACAAACAAGCCCTTACCCAATATAATATTCTTCTTCTCTGTCCTCCTATGTTCTCCAACTTACAAAGTAGTCTGCTATGTGGGACTTTATCAAAAGGCTTTTTTATGTACAGGTACACAGTGTCCACCCATCCATATTTGCTCTTCAGTCTTTCTACTACTCTTGTGTAGAAACTTAGTAAATTTGACACACATGATCTAACTGTCCTGAACCCAAATTGTCTGTTCGATATAACCTTGTTTATCTTCCAGATATTTAACCCATTTTTCTTTGTAAACCATTTTACATATCTTTCCCACAACACTTGTAAGTGACACTGGTCTGTAACTTAATGGCTCAGTTGAATTTCTTGTGTGTGTATTTACCTAAAGTCCGTTCATTCAAAGAATCCAGGCCGAAACTGCTAGTTCGGTTGGCAACCCTGCCCCCCCCCCCCCCCGCCACTAAACCTTCCCGACACTTAAATTTTCTTCAAGTATATTTATTTTTCTTCACTTAACTCAATTGATATACAAGTATGTCAATTTTTTTTTACATCCACGGATAAAGCAGCCTTTCTTATGCTATGTTGTTGTTTTGAATCATGCCATTGCAGAGAAACAAAGTATTTATGACATGAATAATATGACGATACGTGTTTTAATGTGTATGCAACACTTTATATTTAATCTATGTTCAGTTATTATGATGTTAACTTTAAAAATTAACACGTCTCCTACGACATTTAAGTGTGGGAAGGTTTAGTGGCGGCGGGGGTGGGCAGGGCTGCCAACCGAACTAGCAGTTTCGGCCTGGATTCTTTGGATGAACGGACTTTAGTTGTATTGTACAGGGTTTGAAAGAGGTTCATGGTGTCCTGTCTCCATATCTCCATTTATCTAATTTTTCCTTAAAATTATGCACATTATGTGCTGTAACAACTTCATTACCCAGTGCATTCCACTTTTCCACCGTTCTGTGTGGAAAACTATTTTCCAATATCCTTCACACACTGCATCATCCTGATCTTCTTTTCATGTCCTCTTGTCCTTCCATCTTCTTCTGTCAACAGTACCAGGTCTTTATCTTTTTTTTCAATATCATTTACTATCTTATACATTGTTATTAGGTCCCCTTCTCTTCTTTCTTGTAAGGTTCGCAGTCCCATTTCCTTCAGTCATTCTTCATATGTGAGGTCCTTTAATTCTGGCACCATCCTTGTAGTAATCTTCTGTATCCTTTCTAATTTTCTTGTATCCCTTTGAGAGCTCAGAGACCACACCACTGCTGCATATTCCAGTCTTAGGCGTATCATGCTTGTGATGATTTTAATCATCATATCTTTCTCCATGTATTGAAATGCCACTTTTATATTAGTTAACATTTTATATGATAGTCCAAATATCTTGCTTATGTGTTTTTCAGGGCTCAGAGTTTCATGTATGATCACTCCCAAATCGTTTTTCCTCTTTAGTCTTCATTATTTGCTCCTCTCCCATCAAATAGTTCCATACCAGTCTTCTCTTATTCTTTCCTAGTTCCATTATGTGGCATTTCTTGGCATTAAACCCAATTTCCACTTCCTGCTCCATTCATAGATCTTGTTTATATCTTCTTGCAACAGCAGACAGTCCTCTTTTGTTTTGATAACTCTTAGAAGGTTTGCATCATCAGGAAATACATTTATATAACTGTTTACCCCAATATGAATGTCATTTACATAAATCTAAAACATAATGAGGCTAACACTGACCCTTGTGGCACTCCACTGGTTACTTTACCTCAAGATGAGTATGTATCTCTGATCACAATTCTCATATCCCTATCTTTCAAATAATCTCTTGTCCATTCTAGCAAAGTTCCTCGCAGTCCTCCTTTATTCTCTGGTTTCCAAAGAAGTCTCCCATGAAGGACTTATATCAAAAACCTTTTAATATCCAAATATACTGTGTCCACCCATCCATCTCTGTTTTCAAGTCCTGCTATAACTCTTGAGTAGATGCTTGATAAGTTTGATACACATGACCATCCTGTCCTGAACCCAAATTATCTGTTTAATATGACTTGCTCCTCTTCTAGAAATTTAACCCATTTTTCTTTGATAATTATTTTACATAATTTCCCTATGACAGTTGTAAGTGACACTGGTTTGTAGTTCAGTTGCCCTTCCTCCTTTAAATATCAGAATTACGTTGGCTCTCTTCCATTCAAGTGGAACTTTCCCTTCATTTATTGAACTTGTAATTATTTCACAAGTTGGATGTGTGTTTATTTACCTAGTTGTAGTTTTACAGGGCCTGGGCTTTATTCTCGTGTGGCCCCGTCTCCATATCTACACTTATCCAATTTTTCTTTAAAACTATGCGCACTCGTTGGTGACACCACTTCCTCACTCAAACTGTTCCACGTCTCAACACATTTTTGTTTGAAACTATTTTTTAACATCTCTCAGACATCTTCCCTTCCTCAGTTTCTTACTATGCAATCTTGTGCTTCTAATGTCATATTCTTCTCTCAGGATTAGTTTCTCGTTATCCACTTGATTCATTCCGTTAATCAATTTATAAACTTGTATTAGATCTCCTCTCTCTCCTCTGTTCCAGGGTCAGTAGATCCATAGGTCTCTCTTTATATGTCATCCCTTCAAATTCTGGAACCATTCTTTTAGCCATTTCTTGTAGTCTCTCCAACTTCCTTATGTGTTTCTTTTTATGAGGGGTTGTCACGGTGTGACTTTTAGGAAGTTATCCCTTTATTTCTTTTGTCCAGCTCCACTCTCCTTAGACCATAGTCAACTAGTAATTATGCCATATTATACATTAGTTTAAGTTCCTTTATATTCATTATTAGTTAATAAGAGAGTGTTTCTTTAGAATCTTGTGTGTTGTAGGTAAGGATGTTAGTGAGTAACCACAAAATTCTTTATATTTGTAGCATTAAGTATGTATTTGTGAGACATATGTTTTTCCTGAGGCCTCAACCTTTAAAACAAGATCTGACCTCTCTCTCTCACTTTGCCATCAGTCACCAGGACACCTGCCACCTCCAGCTGGGAAAGGCCACGTGGGCCACTAAGACACTTATGTGTGATTTTTAGTTCAAAGGTATGTGTTGTGTTTTATAGCCAGTAATATTGTTTTAGGTGTTTTGTGCAATATTTTCATTGGTATGACTTGATTTATACGTGAGTTTTGTCAGTGGTTGTACTTGGTTTTTGTAATTGTTTTTCAATTATATTTCTTTTTTTTTTTCCACTGTATGTTTCTCCATGTTGTGTGAGTTCTTATGAGCCTGTTGGTTAAAGTTCCTTTGTTCTCAGTTTTTTTTTCCTATTGGTTGGGTATATCTGACCACTAATGGACTATAGAGTTATCTATCCAGGCTTAATTTTTTCATGTGACATTTTTTTTTTTGTCTTTCTTTCATTGTAAATTGTAAATAGTAAGTTATGATTAGATTAAATAAATTATTATAAGTTTCCGTTGCCTTTGCTTCATTTCATGTGGTTATACTTTCTTTTCTGTGTCGTTCCCTGAACCTGGAATATATTAAATTTAGGGTGAAATAACCCATCGGAAAGTGGGAACGTGACAGGGTCCACACTACTCCTGCATAATCCAATCTTGGTCTTATTATAGTACTTATCAATTTCTTCATCATTTCTTTGTCCATGTAGTGAAATGTTAATCCAGTATTCCTTAGCAAATTATATGCCTCTGAAAATTCTATCAGTATGGCTTACCGGTTGATTGTTTTCTTCCATTGTCACTCCTAAGTCCTTTTCCTTTCATACTTTCTCCATTTCTACTCCATCTCCCATCTTATAGATTACCACGGGTCATCTTTCACTCTTTCCCATTTCCATGACATGGCTTTTGTCCTCATTGAATTCCAATCCTCACTTTTTACTCCATTCCCAGATCTTATTTAGGTCTTCCTGCAGTATTTCACTATTCTTTTTTTGCTTTATGACTCTGCACAGTTTTGCATCATCTGTAAACAGATTTATGTAGCTGTTCACTCCCTCTGGCATGTCGTTTATATATATGAGAAAAAGTATTGGCGTCAATACTGACCCCTGCGGCAATCCGCTGTCTACTACTCTCCACTTGGACCTCATATCTTTAACTAGTGTCCTTATTTCTCTCCCCCTCAAATAATTTTCCATCCATCTCAATGTGCTTCCTTTTAACCCCTTCATGTTAAAAAGCCTGTATGATATCTTTATCTCCATCAAACTCTCAAGCTTGTCATACTTTGTCTTTGTGTATTATGCTGCTAATTTTTAGTTACTATATCGCCATCAAGAGAAAGTGGACGCTTTTCTCTTCGGAGAAAAAGAGAGAGAGAGAGAGAGAGAGAGAGAGAGAGAGAGACATTTGCTAATATTTTAGACACAACATCATGTAGCTTATCTTCAAAAAAAAAAATTAGATATTTGTTGAGAGAGAGAGAGAGAGAGAGAGAGTGTAGTGTGTTGTTGTTTTGTATGTGTGTGTGTGTGTGTATTTACCTAATTGTATTTACCTAATTGTAACATACGGAAAAGAGCTATGCTCGTGTTGTCCCGTCTCCATATCTATTAATGTCCAGCTTTTCTTAAAATCATGAATATTCCTTGCGTTGACCACTTCCACGTCTAAACTATTCCATGCTTCCACCCTTCTATGAGGGAAGCTATATTTTTCACATCTCTCCTATAAGTGGCCATTTTAGTTTTTCCCATGCCCTCTCGACATTCTTTCATTCCACATACACAGATCTTCCCTATCCATTTTTCCATGCCAATCATCACTCTGTATATTGCTATCAGGTCTCCCCTTTCTCTTCTGTTTTCCAGGGTCGGAAGTTGCATTCTTTTCAGTCTGTCTTCATAAGTCAAATCTCTTAAGTCAGGCACCATTTTGTTGCAGCCCTCTGTACTTTCTCTAGTTTCCATATGTGTTTCTTTAAGTTGAGCCCACTGTATTGTTGCATATTCAAGCCTCGGTCTTATCATTGCAGTAATTATTTTCTTCATCATTTCTTCATCTAAATATAGAACGCAGGAGATCAGTGTTCCAAGGTTGGACCTTCTGAGGCGACAGGGTGGCTTGGCCTCTGTCGGGAAGAGCAGAGTAAGAAGCAGGCGTGCCAGACTGGGAAAGATAGTAGTCAGGATGGCAGAGATGGCAGGTTCAGGGAAGGAAAGCGGAGATAGTTAGGAGGATAGGACTAAACCTGTTGAGTGTGAAAATAGGTTCGGTTTGTTGGAGGGAGGGAGAGTGGAGTGAATGAAGTGGTTGTGGTGAGTGAAAGGAGAGAATAGAGGAGAGGAGGAGGATGGTTGTGCCTAGCACACCTCAGGTGTGTGTGGTGGGTGACTCTCAGGTTAGGTATTTAGATAGCACTTTCTGTGGGAAAGACAGGGATAGGAGGACGAACGTGTGTATGCCTGGTGCAGGTGTGAAGGCAGTGAGTGAGGAGGTGCAGAAGATTATGGAGAAGGTGTAGTAGTTTTGCACGTAGGTGGGAACGATGTCAGAGCAGGTGGGTCGGAGGAGTTAGTGGCAAGATTTCAAATGTTAGGCAAGATAAGGAGAGTGGTAGGAGGTGTGTAGTGTCAGGAATCTTGCCTCGTGTGTATGTTAGCAGGAATGGTTGTCTAGAGCCATTGGTGTGAATGGTCTAAAAGGGATGTGTAAGGATGTGGGTGTCAGCTTTGTGGATGTATGGGATAGGTTCTATGGGCGAAGGGATTTGTATGCTAGGGATGGTGTGCATCTGAGTAGGAAGTGTGGATGTGCTGAGTGGATGTCTGGAGGGGAGTTGGGATGGAGTGTAGGGGTGAGGTAGCAAATGCATTCCAGAAGAAAGATGCTAGACATAAATTAGATAGGATAAACAGAGATAGTGAAAAGATTAGGAAAGATTTCCAGGTGCAAATAGGAGAGAATAAGATTAGGATTCCAAATAAGGAGACAGCATCTAGGAAGGTAGCAGGACTTAAATGTTTTTATGTAAATGCCAGGAGTCTTAGGAACAAGAAGGACGAGTTATCTAGTTATATAGTTGAGGAGGACTTAGATGTTGTATGTGTCACAGAGGCATGGGTAAATGAGGAAAAGTTTAGGAAAATAGGAAAGAATATGAAGTAGATGGATACATTATGTATTTACACCAGAGAATTGGTAGGATAGGTGGAGGAGTAGTTATTTATGTAAAAATCCTTCATTTCCAGTCAGGTTAATGGTATTAAGGTAGATAACAGAGTAGAGTCCTTATGGCTGGATGTTAGAGTAAACAAAAGTAAGGTTATTAGAGTAGGAGCTTTTATAGACCACCTAACCAGTCAGCAGATGTAGACAACCTTATGGTAGATGAGATAAATAGGGGTGTACTAGTCAGACAATTATCTTAGGGATTTTAATCTTAAGTCAGTAAACTGGGAGAGGATGGTAGGAGATGCTAGTGAAAATAAGTTTATGGAAAGTTTTCAGGATAACTATTTAGTGCAGATGGTAGATAAACCTACTAGGGGAGGAAGGTTTTAGACATAGTACTAACAAATATTGAGCATTGTTTAAAGGAAGTTGAGGTAGGAGAGACTTTAGCAAACAGTGACCATCATATAATTAGATTTATCATTAATTCCAGTAGGGATAATATAGTGAATAAGACTAGAGTCCCAAACTATCAGAAAGGCAATTATGGTAGGTTACGTCAGTTATTAGGAGAGGTAAACTGGGAAGATAGTTTTGGAAATAAAACTGCACAGGAGATGTGGGATATTTTTAAGGTTGTAGTAAAGGGTATAGTGATGCAGTGTATCCCTTACAAAGATATAAGGCAGAGAAACAGGAAGCCATTATGGTGGACTCATGAGATAGGTAGCCAGATCAGAGAGAAGAAGAGGGCATATAGAGAGTTGCAGAAAAGTGGGAAGATGTAGATTTGATTAGGTACAGACAGGTCAGAGATGATTTGAGTAAGGTTATAAAAAAGTAAAAGGCAGGCAGAGATAAAACTAGCTAGAGCTGGGAGTAAAGATCCCAAAAATTATATAGTTATTACAAGGTCAGTGATAAAAGAAATAAGGATAGGATTGGACCACTCAGAAAAGATGGTGTAGTAGTGGATCAAAATGAAGACATAGTAGAATTATTGAATGAACAATTTTCTTCAGTATTTACTAGGAAAGAATAGGAAATCCTGTTACAAACAGTGCGAGTAGTTTAAGAGCTTTAGAAAATATTGATATAAAACCGGGAATTATTAGGAAATTTATTCTTGAACTAGACGATAGGAAAGCTAGTGGTCCTGATGAGCTACATGCCAGAGTACTTAGGGAGGGTGTAGACAGTATTTCTGAAGCACTTAAGTTAATCTTTGAAAGATCACTTAGGTTTGCTGAGATACCTCAGGACTGGAAGTTAGCTAATGTTACTCCAATATTTAAAAAGGTAGGAAGGATGATGCGAATAATTATAGACCGATCAGTTTAACTAGTATAGTATGTAAGATACTAGAGAAAATCATTAAGGGTAGTATTTGGGAGCATTTAAATGAGAATAGATTAATTAGAGATACCCAACATGGCTTTAGATCAGGGAGGTCCTGTCTTACAAATTTGCTCGATATCTTAGAATATATTACCAAGGAGTTAGATGATGGAAATAGCATAGATGTTATATATCTAGATTTTAGCAAGGCGTTTGATAAGGTACCGCATAGGAGGCTAGTGTACAAATTGAGACTACATGGGATAGGGGTAGGTTAGTTGATTGGATTAGTGAATGGCTTTCTGATAGGAAACAGAGAGTAGTATTAAATGGGGCAATGTCTGAGTGGAAGGAAGTGGTTAGGGTACCCCAAGGATCAGTGCTAGGACCTCTTCTTTTCTTGGTGTACATTAACGATTTAGATTTAGGAATTAGTAGCAAAGTATCAAAGTTTGCAGATGATACTAAGATAGCATGTGCAGTACAGGGTGAAAAGGACAATTACAGAATACAACGAGACCTGGACAGGCTGATAGCATGGGCAGACAGGTGGCAGATGGAGTTTAATTCTGATAAGTGTCAGGTTATGCATTTAGGTAAAGACAACACAAACTTTAACTATGAGATGGAGGGATGTTGGCTAGAGGCAGTAGAGGAAGGAAAGGATTTAGGAGTAGTGATAGACAGGACTATGAAATTTTCAAAGCAATGTTTAGAAGCAAGAAATAGGGCAAATAGGATCCTGGGTTTTATAAATAGAAATGTTAGTTATAAAAGTAAGGAAGTGGTGCGTAGCTTATATAATTCCTATGTTAGGCCCCATTTAGAGTATTGCATACAGGCCTGGTCACCCCACTATAGGCAGGATATCAACATGTTAGAAGCAGTTCAGAGAAGAGCAACTAGGATGATACCAGCATTAAAGCGCCTGGAGTATAGAGATAGATTAAAGGAATTAAACATGTTTTCATTTGAGAGGAGATGTATAAGAGGGATATGATAGAGTTATTTAAAATGTTTTCAGATACAAACTACATAGATGTGAGATCTTTCTTTACCTTAGAGGAGGGAAATAGGACTAGAAATCATGGCAGGAAGATTAGAAAGCAAGGCTGCAGGTTAGATATAAGAAAATATTTCTTTAGTCATAGAGTGGTAGACTTCTGGAATGCATTGCCAGAGACGGTTGTAAATAGCACTAGTTTGACAATGTTTAAAAACAGATTAGATAAGCACTTAAATTCATTAGATTTATAATTATGTATAGCACTGCATGATAGTTTTTATAAGAAATTTACTATAGTTAATAAGACATGATCCCCATGTATGGGGACCACAAATTGTAGAGGATTTCGCTGCAGGACTTAGCCCTGTTAATGGGCCAAATATTTAGAATTAGTATATAATGTATTGTGTACTTGTAAGTGTATCTTTAAGTACTGATGACGAGGTCGCTGTGCGACTGATACAGGATAACCTAGATGGGCCCTGGTGGCCCTTTGTTATCCTATTATTTATGTTATGTTATGTTATGTTATGTTCCTCAATAAGTTCAATACTTCTCGAATTATTTTGTTTATATGTCTCTCTGGCGATAGGCCATTGATAATTGTCACCCCAAGGTCTTTTTCTTCATGACTGGTTTTTATGTCTTCATTTCCTATCTTGTATATACTCCTGATTCTTCTTTCACTCTTGCCAAACTCTATTTTCTTGCATTTTGTCGTGTTGAACTCCATTTGCCATGTACAGCTCCATTTCCATATTCTGTCCAAGTCTTCCTGGAGTAGTTCGCAATCTTTGTCACATCTCACTTTTCTTAACAATTTTGCATCGTCTGCAAATAGGCTCACATAACTGGACACCCCATCCACCATGTCATTTATGTAGACCGCGAACATTACTGGTGCCAACACTGATCCCTGTGGAACTCCACTCTCCACCAAGCCCCATTCTGATGGTCTGTCCTTAATTATTGTTCTCATTTCTCTTCCTACCAAAAGTCTTCCATCCATTTTAGTAAACTGCCATGCACTCCTCCTACCATTTCAAGTTTCCAGATCAGTCTCCGGTGTGGTACCTTATCAAAGGCCTTTTTTAAATCCAGATATATTCCATCAGCCCAACCATCTCTTTCCTGTATTACATCTATCACCCTCGAATAGTAACATATCAGGTTTGTCGTGCATGAACGCCCTTTTCTAAAACCAAATTGACACTCACAAAGTATGTCATTTTCTCCAAGAAGTCTGTCCATCTATTCTTCACCACCCTCTCACACATCTTAGCTACCACACTTGTAAGTGACACTGGTCTATAGTTCAATGGGTCTCTCTTGTTACCTGATTTATAGATTGGGACAATGTTAGCTCTTTTCCAGTCTTGGGGCACTACACCTTCCCTTAATGAGGCATCAATTACTTCACAAACTTTTTCTGCCAGTTGCTCCTGCATTCTCTTAAAATCCATCCTGATACCCCATCAGGTCCCACAGCTTTTCTCACTTCTAAACTCCCCATCATATTCTTGATCTCCTCCACAGTTACTTGAAACTCCTTCATAATCCCTTTCTGTTCCATTACCAGTGGTTTGTCAAAAGCAGTCTCCTTTGTGAATACCTTCCGAAAGCATCCATTCATAGCCTCTGCCATTTCCTGGGATCTTCACTGCATACTCCATTTACTTCTAAACTTTCAATACTTTCTCTATTTTTGATGTTGTTGTTCACATGTCTGTAAAAAGCCTTGGTTGGTCTTTACATTTATCAATTATATCCTTTTCTTGTTTCTTTCTTTCTTCTCTTCTAATCAACACATATTCATTTCTTGCTCTTTTGTAACTTTCCCACTGCTTAATCCGTCTTTTCCTTCTCCACCTCTTCCATGCATCCTCTTTTCTTGTTCTAGCCTTTTCACATCTATCGTTAAACCAGTCCTGCTTTCCAACTTCTCTATGTTGTCTTATTGGTACAAATTTTTCTCACCTTCTTTGTATATTTTTATAAATTCCTTCCACTTTTCATTTGCTCCTTAGCACTCTTGAATTTCATCCAATTTGTCTCTTGAAAGAATTTCTTTAGGTTTCCAAAATCTGTCTTGGCATAATTCCATCTTCCCACTTTATATTCTTCATTTCTTCTAGATTTCTCTTCATCTATCACCTTGAACTCCAAAACTGCATGATCACTCTTTGCTAAAGGGCACTCCACCCTCATCTCCTCAATGACCATTGGCTCTGTACTAAAGACCAAGTCCAGTCTTGACGATGCTCCCTCTCCTCCAAACCTAGTATCTTCTTTGACCCACTGAGTTAACACATTTTCCATTGCCAGTGTCAATAGTGTATTTCCCATGTTGTCTCTGATCCTTCCATTGACCAGTCCTCCCAACACACCTCTTTACAATTAAAATCTCCCATCATTATAGTTCGTTCACAGCCACCCAACATTTCTTCCAGACATGTTCCTGTATCACTTATCATTTCTTCATATTCCTGTACTGACCATGCATTTGTCTTAGGTGGTACGTACACCACTATGTAGTGCCTCTTTTTTCCTTCATTAGTTTCTGCTCTGATCTTTAGCACTTCTGCCTTTCCCATACCTTCTTTCACTTGATCCACCTTTATATCTTTTTTAACCAGCAACATCACTCCTCCCATCTTACCTACTCTATTTCTTTTCCAAACATTATATTTCCCTTCTCCAACCATCATCAGGTCTTCTCCCTCTCTCAGTTTTGTTTCAGTAAGACCCACAATATCTGGGTTCTTGTCCTCAAGTAATCGTTGAGTTCTAAAATCCCGATATCACTCCATTTATGTTGGAATACATTACATTCCGCTCATCGTAAGTTTCTTTAGTCCTTTCTTACTGTACTTTTCTGTGTGTGTGTGTGTGTGTGTGTGTGTGTGTGTGTGTGTGTGTGTGTGTGTGTGTGTGTGTGTGTGTGTGTGTGTGTGTGTGTGTGTGTGTGTGTGTGTGTGTGTTAGCCACGAATGTTACAAGGCGGGACGATGTAACTTATCTTCGAGAGGAGAGGGGAGGAGGAAGGAGATGGGGAGGAAGAAAGGGAGATGGGGAGGGAGGAGAGAGAGAGAGAGAGAGAGAGAGAGAGAGAGAGAGAGAGAGAGAGAGAGAGAGAGAGAGAGAGAGATGGGAACAGTCTATGCCATTGGGTAATTTTAGACACAAGACGGGACGCATGTAGCTTATCTTTAGTGATTGGTGGAGACAAGGATAGTGGGAGGAGCACTAGGATTTTAAGGACAGCATACAGCGTGTGTAGTTGGTATCCAACACATTGTACGGGACAACTGAACTGAAGAAAGCTCAGAAAAGAAATATGACGCCTACGTAGGCGTCACCGTATATGCTACTGGGGCTTCATGACGCCTACATAGGCGTCACCGTATTGAAGGGGTTAAGCCACCCTTCTCCTCTAACTTCCATAGTAATCTTGCATGTGGCACTTTATCAAATGCCTTTTTTAAATCTAAATAAATACAGTCAACCCATCCCTTTCTCTCTTGTGCTCTATCAACTATTTATTTTATTTCACACTGCGAACTTTGTTTTTGGTTGTGTGTGTGTAATAATAATAATAATAATAATAATAATAATAATAATATACAGTTTATTAATTTGGCAATGTAAAAATAGTTACACTGAAAATGTACAGGGTGGTAACATTAAAACAATGAACTGAAATGCTTAACCTAACTATGGATCTAACTTAACCTAGAATTCACTTATTAATTTACTTATTTATTTAAGGCTCGCACAATAGTGGGCACCGCGCTAAGTCGGTACCGATCAGTGCGCGGTGCTCTTAAGGGCGCCACGCGATTCTGGTGTCGGGTGGCGCGAGCAGGGGGAGGCACGTCGGGGGGTAGCAGGTGGCGGAGACGTGGATGACGCAGCA
The DNA here is from genome assembly GCF_017591435.1 of Portunus trituberculatus. Classification (NCBI taxonomy): domain Eukaryota; kingdom Metazoa; phylum Arthropoda; class Malacostraca; order Decapoda; family Portunidae; genus Portunus; species Portunus trituberculatus. The sequence goes on along the minus strand of NC_059261.1, from coordinate 1,671,928 downwards.
GTCCTTCCTCAAATTTTTCCAAGGCTTCCTGGTGTCTTGTGGCCAGCCTCGGCAGACTCAGGCAGGTCAGGGCGTCCTCGTAGGACCTGTAGACAGGCCCAAGGATGACCCTGAACACCCTCCTCTGAACCCTCTCCAGCTGTTGTCGTTGTGTGAGGTTCAGGGAGGAGGACCATGCTGGGGCGGCGTACATGAGCTTAGGGAGTATAAAGGTGAGGTACACTCCCCTCAGCTCATCTGCCGGTGCTCCCAGGGACCTGAGTCGGCGCAGTAAATAGATTTTGTATGAGGCTGACCTGATGATGTTGGAAACATGCTGCTTCCATGATAATTGATCATCCACCAAGACACCTAGAAGCTTGGTGCTGCAGACCACCTGGAGAGAGTGAGGGCCCACAGATAGCTGGGGAAGGGGGACTGCTGCTGTGGAGGTACAAATGTGCATCACCACGTTCTTGGTGTGGTTGATGGTCATTTTGTTGTCTTCCGTCCACGTCTGTAGTTGGTTAAGAGTGGACTGCAGTGCTGAGAAGTCTGGGTTGGTGTTGTTGACGGGTACGCCCACGGTGCAGTCGTCCACATACTTCCAGCGGTAGGGGTTGTGGACGAGAGCATCGTTGATGAGGATGAGGAAGCACAGTGGACCCATCTTGGTTCCCTGAGGGACCCCACATGTGAGCTGTTGGAAAGAGGAGACAGAGCCCTGATAACGAACGGCCTGACGCCTTCCCGTGAGGAAGTTTGCCAGCCACGCTATCAGGTAGGGAGAGAGACCCAGAGTGATGGCTTTATTTATCACAACAGTGTGATCAATAAGATCAAATGCCTTTCTGAAGTCCACAAAAGCAATAGCTAGAGAAGTGTTGCATTTGTCCAGGTGGCTGTGGACGAATTCCAGGAAGCTGACAAGGTAGTGAGATGTGGATGTGGATTTAATATTGCCAAATTGTTGTGTGTCAATAGAGTTACAAATTTTGTTATAGGCCCAGTTGAACACAAAATCTTCACAGATAAGGCTGGGTATAGGGGTGATGGCGACTGGTCTTAGATCATTCAGTGACTGTGGATTAGAAATTTTGGGGAGGGGGGTGACGTAAGATGTCTTCCAGTCATCGGGGCAGGAATGTTGAGAAAGGAAGGCGTTGATGATAGAGCAAAGGGGTGTGGCAAGTTCTGGGACAAATTCTCTGTAAATTTTGAAGGGGAGGTCAGTGGGAGTGGTGGATCTGTTTAGTTTAAATTTAAGAAGCTTCCTGTAAACATCAACCTCCTGGACAGGGGGTGGAGTAAAGTGAAGGGGAGGGAGTGTCTGACAGATCGCAGCGAAGTGACCGTTAATCTCTTCGGCCGCGTTGTCAGGTGAAAGGTGTGAAACGCAGGGAAGAGAAGAGGCTTGTTTTTGTAAACCACACAAAGACTTAATCTTGTCGTACCACTGTCTGTTGTTAGTAAGCTTGAGATGGTGAATTTTGTCTGGGTAGTAGCTTGCCTTGGCTTTTTTAATTTCCCTGATAACTCTGTTCCTTAAACTCCTGTACTGGTCAGGGCTAGAGTGGAAAGCCCTGTCGCGCTGACGAAGGAGTCGTTTGATGCAGGGCGTCATCCAAGGGGCATCAGATGGGTCCACTGTGATGTCCTTGGTGGGAAGTAGTGGTGGAAGGCTTCCGTTGTGGTGGTGAAGTAGTTCCGCCATTTTGTGTGGACGTCTTCCTCCTCCAGTACCTCGGTCCACGGGTGATGTGTCAGCCACTGCCCAAATTCCCTCATGGCGGAGTCAGGCATGGGCCTGTGGGATCTGGTGACAGTTGACCTGGGAACCGAGGTGGTCAGGGTGGGTGTCCACAGGATGGAGAGGTGGGTGCTGCGTCCCATGGGGGGGAGTGGCTTGGGAGGCGAGTACTGCTGGCTCAGGTCTGTCATGATAAGGTCGAGGGTGGACTGGTGGTGGGTGGGGAAGTCCACGACCTGGGTGAGGTGTAGCTGGTGCAGGATTTCACTGATATCCAAGCGGTTGAAGTCAGCACAGATTACCAGCTTGGCTGCAGGAAATCTCACCCGTAGAGCATCAGCAGTCTCGAGGATGTGATCAGTGAGCAACCGTGCAGTGGCGGCCCGTGGAGGGTGGTAGACAACACACACAATGATGGAGGCTGTGTTGCGGGGGTGGCGGGGGGGGTAACCTTCACCCACAGGGCCTCCAATCCGGCGGGGACGTCGACGTGTAGGTGTGAGGGGCTGAGGTCAGAGCAGCAAAACAGGGCCACTCCTCTCCCCCTGCGTTGATTCCTGAGGTGGTGGAACAGCTGGAAATCTTGAATCATACACACCTCAGGAGTTATCTGCCACGCCTCCGTGATCGCCACAATGTCTGCACAGTTAGATCTCACTGACACTATCAACTCGTCCATCTTGTTCGCCAGTGATGTCACGCTGGAAAGTGTGTGTGTGTGTGTGTGTGTGTGTGTGTGTGTGTGTGTGTGTGTGTGTGTGTGTACATCTAGCTCCTTCTCCACATATGTCACAGGAATAGAATAACAAACCTTTTGCTAACAATTGTTTCTTTTATTTAATCCTTCAATTTATTTGCAGGCCATCCCACCATGAAGGAACTCCTGGTGGAACTCAGGGAAAGGTTTGGAAGTTTCCATTGTGAACTGATCGGGTTTTTCAAGGTAAGAGAGAGAGAGAGAGAGAGAGAGAGAGAGGGTGGGGAAGGGAATAATTTTGCCATAACCTGATGATGTAATAAAGAATAATGATACTGATAAAGGCTTTGTTAACATGTCCAGTAATGACGCCACTGAAGACAGACTCTTGTTGGGTGTGGAAGAAACAAAGAAAGATTGAACACTAATTTGCTGTGATATCTCTCTCTCTCTCTCTCTCTCTCTCTCTCTCTCTCTCTCTCTCTCTCTCTCTCTCTCTCTCTCTCTCTCTCTCTCTCTCTCTCTCTCTCTCTCTCTCTCTCTCTCTCTCTCTCTCTCTCTCTCTCTCTCTCTCTTCTTCTTCTTCTTCTTCTTCTTCCTTCTTCTTCCTTCTTCCTTCTTCTTCTTCTTCCATACCATATGCCATCTTTGTGTTCTTTCCCTGCCTTCTCTCAAACCACTTTCAAACTCTAGTCTTCTCCAAGTGGTGACAGGAAGCACAGATGCAGTGTTGATTTGCTTCCAAGAGGTAGCAGAGTTTCTGTGGCTGATTTGCACTGGTTCACTCCAACTGTGGTAAGTTCACCACTGGTTCATCTCAACTGTGGATATAAGTTCAGGTATGTCTTGTGTTGTCTCCTTTGGATGTATGGCAGTCTGTGTCTTAAGAAGTACCAAAAAAGATAGGGAGTTTCTCATGAATACCTTAAGAGATAAAGAGACACAGTGGGATTAACTGTGTGTGAGCAAGTGCAATAATGATTTTATAATAATTAATGATATAGCTCTATTGATATTTTTGTCCATGTAGTTATCCATATTAATTCTTTGTCATTGTGGAATTCCAGAGTGCAACAAACTCGCTGCCACAAGACTACAAGGATTCCAGAGAGAACAAGATTGGTTGACACAAGACTACAGTAACTTCTTCATTTCCATCCATTGCATCAATTTTGTCTCATGTCACTTTGTTGCTTGGCATCCCAAAATCCCTAAATCATATATTTCTTGTTAAAAATAACTTCTCTTATCTAAAGCGTTCATTCATTATTACTCTTATCTAAAGCCTTCATTCATTATTATTTTTATGAAGAATATAATTGGATTTATGAGCCTAATAGGTAGGGCTTCTTGTAAGTAAGTCCCTAGTCCAGTGGCCTTTGTACTGTTGGAAGTGTCTGTACAGTGGAGTCACCTTTCCTGTTTACATGGCAGGAGATTCTACTGCACATAAGCTGGCTGGCTGGGCCTTCCTCAATAGTAAGTATAAAGGGGACTTGACCAGGGACTTGGTGGAAGGGGCCCTTCCTATTACCACAACGGAATCTGTTTAGCCTTCTTAGGATACTGGTTGAGACTAGTATCAACAATATCATTTCCAAGTCCCACTCTCATCCCATCATCTTCACACATCCACCCTCAAGCAGAAGTTGGTGGATACACCAGAGTGTAGAGGAGGTAGAGTACACTATACCTCCTCTAATCTATACTCTACCATATATATACTCTATACTTTAGAGTAGATGGATAGTGGAGGAGGAGGTGGTGGTATACTGTATATAGTATGAGTAGATGGATAGTAGGTGGGGAGGAGGAATATACTGCAGTGTGATGGATAGTAGGTGGGGAAGTAGTAGTAGTATAGAGTAGATGGATAGTATTAGGTGGGGGTAATGTGGTTGGTTGGTGTATGGAGTAGGTGGGTAATGTGGCCGGTTGGGAGTTTTTGTAGGGGCGTTAAATTTGGTATTGGTATTAATTATCAAATGGGGTAGGGGTAGGTCGTGTTGGTATATAGTATAAGGTGTAGGTGCCAGGGGGTTAGTTGGGTGTGTCACCCCTATACCTTGGGGTTATACAGGTGCCAGATGTTTTATTTTATAGTTGGGTGTGCTATATATGGGAAGTACTTTGGGGTGTCCCTGTCTGCTTCCCATAAAGAATTTTTAAATTTATTGTGTTGACCTAGTATTTGTGGGAGTTTAGAAAAAAAAAATTTGGAGGCAGTATTGATTTAATGAAAATATTTAATTTTACACAAGTGTAGTAGTAAGTAGTGTTGTAACTAAAGTACTTATCTTCTTAGACGATTATTACATCGTCCTTTTAATTAAATTAATCGTCTGATTTATCAGATAATGTTTATCTGTGGTGTGATTTATCTGATTACTAACTACCAGATACTACGTGTGACTTAAAATACATAGCGTGACGCGAAGTTTTTTAAAAGACCACTCACTGGTTTATCTGATTACAAACAACCAATGTGTGATGTGATTTGTGACAGTAATCAATACTACCAGTACATACTATGTGTGATTTATTATTATTACTAGCTGGTAGTAGAAAATTTTCTTTTAATTTTTGTTATGTGGAGGCAGTAGTTTTTTTATTTGATGAAAATATATTGAAGCAAAATGTGTATTTATATTTAAAATTCCTTACACTTGTGTAGGTTGTGTAGATTACATGTGATTTATCTGATACTACCACTCTACACATCTTCGTATTACACATTGACAACAACAGATTGTGTTTTGTAACAAATTGTGAAGACATTAATTAGTTAAATTGATTGGAACTTGATTGCTTCTTCAGATAAAATTAATATATTTCACGAAATGAAACGTTGAAATTATGGCTTACAATACTTCGAAGAGCGTCCGGAGAAATGGTATCTCGAGTTCTCAGCGAAAAAAATTGTTAAAAAAAATAAAATAAAATTTCAAAAGTGGAGAGTCTCTCGAACTCTTAGGACCATGTACTCATTAACCAGCAACACTACTGATCCATGAGTGGAGGGTCGGTAGGCGGCTCACCCACGCCAGGGAATGGGGAGGCGCCGCTCGGGGTATTCAAGGAATATAGATAGAATCCTTGGGGTATGTAGGGAGTTGTAGCGTCCTCGGCCGCTACTCAGGCGCAGGTGACGAGAGGAAGTCTTGAGCAGCAGCAGGTAAGGGGCCAGCGACCAGGAGCAACGAAAGATCTGCAAGGAAAATAAATGAACAAAATTGCAACGGAATAAGTATGACACTAGTTTAAAGTCCTTAAGTTAATTGTAAATTTCATATACACACCAGATTACTATTATAGCCACACACTACCACTCAAAGCTATAGCAGCAAATTCTGGCACATCACTACCGCCGCTGTCCTCTTGGCTAGTATTGCAAAAAAGCTTTGAACACTTATCCGAACTTGTAGTAACGCGCATGTGACACCACCACCCAAGTCTCACACGTAGCCTCACTCTGTTGCCACGAAACATGAGTCGACCAATTTCGTCGAGAACACCCATCCATCACCCTCCTCGTTGCTGCTTGGCGCTGGCAGACTAGGCAGCCAACAGTACTGTTTGTTGCGTTAGGCTTGAGACATCAGCGCCATCTGTCACTCGTCTCTGTCAAACATCCTACCAACCAGCACGCACCAGAAGCATATTACTAACCTAAACCTTAAGAATGCAAGGGAACTAAACATTCAAGTGAACTTTATCACTACATTTAGCATACCCACTTGTCACTGGAAGACGCCCCAGGCAGTTACTCCAGGCTCACCGCCGCCCGCCTCACTCACCGGTCAAGTAAACTAGTCGCCGTCAGTCGACCATTCATAGTCTGCAAGTTATTAATTCCGTAAGTAGCACATTTATTCATATCTGCACGCATAAAATATCTTCAAAACGGCAAACAACTTATGATTTTACAGTACTTACCTGTTCGGCGACCAGCTGCAGTGCTTGAAGGGATGCTTGCATATAGACAAGACACCCTTGCCACTTTAATTTGACACGTGTCTCAGCTCCATTAGTCATGCAGCCATTGCACATGATAAATCCCAGTCACTCCGCTAAACTAAAAGATAACACGTAATTTAAAACCACCAACAAATAATACCTCTTAATTCCTAATCTAAATATTGCAAATAGAGGTTCACTTCATCAGACCCGGCCGTAGCTGTGCAATGCAACACCTACAACACTTGCCTGGCGACCACAGATTTGAGTCAGTCAATCATCCGACTCATCATCTCGCAATGAAAACATCGCACAGGGTCTAAAGACAGCACAATGATGATAGCACGTACATTCACAACCTTGCACATCTAAAGAATATTGTAAATCGATAACGACCACTCATGTAAGTAATACTATAATTAACTTACCGTTGGCAGAGATGCGCGAGTCAACAGTTGTTAGTAGAGACGCTTGTAAGCACGAATCACTGTTGCCACACACAAGGCACGACGCACACCACGCAGCCCTGTCACACATCCAGCCAATCTACATATACCTAATGAAAACTAATCACTGAACTCAACATCACACAATTGAAACAATCAAAAAGTTACTCACGTTCATACGCAACATCTTTAAAATTACAAAAACTATGATCACATCCACATAACATTTTGACAATACCTGTTACAGCTGTTTGGCGCTCGCGTAGACACAGACGAGTCGCCGAGCCACCCACCATAACAAGCAGTCCCGTCAGTCAGCCAGCCAGTCTATGCGTTAACGAAAATTGGAATATTGAATCATCACATCACAGTACTGAAGCAATTGATATCCATTATCAGTAATCGATCATGTCTACAGGCTTATTCGTACGAGACGGCACATGGTACTGTATAACCTGCCTCAACTGGTACTCCTACACTTGTCACACAACACTTAGCCGTAACAACACCACAACCAGCTTTATCACTGACCGTCTCTAGGCTACGGACTCGAGAACCCGCCGCCTCTTACTTCACTCTACATACCACAACACTTCCCCTTACCGGTATGAAGAACACCTCCATCATCTTACGATCCCCTGCAGACTACGACGCGCGGAGCCGCCGCCTTCCTCTCCTCACCTTTCTTATTCTCCCGTCCCACTCCCACCCAACCCGCCCACTCACTTCCTTCTCGACCGCGTCTTGAATCCCCAAATCAAGCTCTGAACCCAGACCGTCAGACGGCATCAACTCCACCTGTCCACCTCGCACTAAAGTCAACCAAGCTTGTTAAGAGTCTACTTCCTCAGTCCAACATTAAATCCATCAGTTAAAGCTATGTAGATATGCAGACAAGGCAACAAACACCGTGAGAAAGGCTGAAGGAAGGTCAGTGAGTGAGGCCTCGGGGATGTTGTTTCGATATCGTACAAGCTTCACGCCTAATGATCTACTCCAAATTCTCATAGGAACTCAAAACCCAGTATACATTATAAAAAAAAAAAAAAAAAAAAATACAATTATATAAACATTTCAACATTTTTCTTCACTGTGAAGTAATAAGTAAGTTGAAAGATTGCTTCATTGATACTCAGAGGCAAAACAAAACACCTGCAACACACTTAATTAGTTATTAATCAATAACCATCAATACTTGAAAGATCATCCTCTGTGTTTAATCTCCTGTGATTCAAATTGGCCAAGAAGTTGCTTTATTAATTCATTCTATGCATTACACTTTAGACAACTCTACAAGTGTAGAGCGATAACTATCTCACAAAATGGCGGTAGGCTATTCATCTTTACCTGGGAAAAGGGAAAAGAAGAGAGAGAGAGAGAGAGAGAGAGAGAGAGAGAGAGAGAATTAAAAATAGCCTCAAAATTGCTAAGTTTTCAAAAGATTTCTCCGTGGCACCTCCAGCTGATAAGGCTCGCTTCGCGGCTCACCACCAATCTCAAGGGGTAGGTCTACAGGATTCAGGTGAGGCAATCCCTCCACCCCCCAATTACCTGCCATCCGGTAAACCCTTCCCTCTTCATCTCTCCCACCATTAGAACCTATAGAAATATGACAATTTTTTTTCCTTTAACTCATTGATGGAAGGTAAAATTCCGAACATTTAAAGTTTTTTTTTTTAATCTCCCCGGAACGCAGATTTCAAGGAGTGAACTCCGAACATGTCCGGTAATATTTAGAAGTGTGGCAACCCTAACCTAAACAGTGATCCGATGTAGCCTCAATCCTTCCCAGTCCTACACGCTAATATGTTGACAATCCCCTTACAAAATACAGACTAAGATTTTGAGAGTTGCGGGTTTTGTTGCTTGAGGTGATAAAAATTGTTAGTAGTAGTAGTAGTAGTAGTAGTAGTAGTAGTGGTAGTAGTAGTGGTAGTAGTAGTAGTAGTAGTAGTAGTGGTAGTAGTAGTAGTAGTAGTAGTAGTAGTAGTAGTAGTAGTAGTAGTAGTAGTACAGTAGTAGTAGTAGTAGAATCACAAGTAGTAATAATAATAGTAGTAACAATAATAAGAGCAGCAACACTAACAAGAATCACAACAAAAACATCGATTAACAAAGAAGAACCACTACTCTCTCTTAGATTAATAACGCCACGCTGAATGACCGCGCCAGCCACACGAAGCGAGCGACACGAGACAGACCCACAAAGGAGAGCAGTTTATACTGACACTGGTAATGAGCAGTGGCAGACGAGGCGGCCCTGCACGTTAGTTCTACAATCTACAGGGAAGGCCGCCTCCTTACTGTCACCTCTTCGCCTCAAACTCTGCTGCCTTGAACACTTGGATAACACAATGAGCGACAGGCAGATGCACTTTAAAACCGTAATGATGGTTGACGTTTTTGTTCACCCTGCTCTTCTTCCTCCTCCTCCTCATTGCAAATTATTTCCGAGAGGTAAGCACCATATCTGCGGTGCGACACATGAGGTCCAAAAATGGCACTCAGCTGCGTGGTCTGCAAACGAAAGTAACTACCTAGGCAGGCTTGCGTATGACCTGCAGGCCTACATCACCACCACTGACACTTTAGGCTTTGATAAAATTAAGCAGCAGTCTCCTTGGGAAGGTGGGAGTTATGCTTTGGTTACGGCGCAGTTATCTTATCCAAAATCCAAAGGAATGTTACCATCCTGGGGAATTGAAATTCCACCATGAATGTGAAATAAATGGACTCATAACTAATACCGCTACACATGTGTACTTTGATGGATCTGTGAAGGACGATGGGAATACAGAGTGTGGTGTCCTCGTGAGACGCTTCTCAGGAAATGAATGACACGTAGATACGGACTACAGTTATTAGTTTTTATCTTTTTTTTTTTTATTTCTACCATGTGGGCTTTTCACGGGAATTTATGGGCTAAAGGGGGTACTTTTTTTGGGTACCTCCTATCTCAAAGCCCACCCGCTAGGAAACCGTTGCCCCGAGTAAGGAAGCCCAACCTACACTCGGACCGTGGACAGGATTCGAACCCGTGCGCTTGGAGACCTCGCGGACCCCGAAGCACGCATGGTTCCACTGTACCACGGCGGCCCAAATCGTGTGCCCTCCGCTATAGTCAGAGAAGTTAGGGGAGAGATAGACAGTTTAGATAAATTTAGTTGACAAATGACTATTGAGTCTAAGCCAGATGGTGGAACACTTGGAAGATTCAAGAGCGTGGGCACGAGAGCAAGTTATATCGTTGCGCACATAGACGCAACATCCAGCTTAGGAGAATAGAGAAAGTGGACGGAACAAAAAAAGGGGCTATTGTCGATTGCCTCAGACAGCTATGTTTCGGTAAGGAAAAGAAGATGAAGTTTACTAGAGGAGAGGTGGTGTTCTACAGTTTGAAACAATATGTATAATACTTTTGTGAAATGTATTACACTTTTTGAGTGAAAATAAATTTGGGGACTAAGGTCCCCCTAGCCTCCCATGGCTATGGCTATGAACAGCAATGAAGATGATGCCATAATTGAAGGAAAAGATTTCTGAAGAGCAACTGGAAGAAATCAGACATTAGAAGAAGGAAGAGAAAGGGGATTTAATAACAATGTACAATTTAATAAACCCTTTGGAAAAAAGGTAGAAACAAGGTTTGGGGATGCATATAAATGAGGGAATAAGATGTACAAGAGGAAACAAAAAAAATATTGAAAATAGTAAATGTGTTAGTGACATCAAGAAATATAGTTTTTCTTATTGAAACATTGATCTCTGGAATAACATGAGTGAGGAGATGGTCACAGATGTTAGTGTGAGAAAACTTAATAAAAAGAAAAATAAGATAACTGTAGATATGGAGACAAGACAAATATAATTCATCATTCAAGCTTTCATCAAAAGCTTTGATGCTGCAATAAATGTATGGCTAGATTCAGAATATATACATACATACATAGCCATCCCTTACAGCCACTCTATCCACTTTACTAATATTTCACATCCTCTGCTGTAGGTGGCAAAGCAACCTTATCCACTACATAAATTACCTTCACTCTCTGTGTCTTGTCAAATCTAGTCACCAATTTTTTGCAAGTCCCATTCACAGCTTTCAGTCATAAGTCTCTTTCACATCAAAAGTAATATTTTACACATACTTACAGTGTACATTTTAAATGATTTTAAGGAATACAAAATGGAAGCTGTTCTAAAGAAACATACAGCACAAGAAATCAGAGGACTCACCTTTGGTGTGGGACTGTGTAGCCTGAGGGGCCTGCATGGTGCTCACCACTTATGGAACATTCTGTAACATTCATGTACATTAATCATCATGTAACATTACTCCTCACATTGCCTTGGTAGTCAGCTCTCAAAACACAATAAGTTAGGTTAACTTAGTCTCAATCCAACAATAGTTTTGCATTAACTGCCAGAATATTGACTGCTGTATAAGTTATGTTCACTTATCTATAAAGGAGTGAATGAACAGATTCAGTAAAAGGTTTACAATAAAACACACTGGTAAGAAATCATTATATGAGGCACAGATATACGTACACTTTGCTTGATGAAAGAAATTATTGAAATAAATTATCACTTAAATTCACAGGCTATATTTGCAATATAATGTTTTAGAAGTTTGATAAAAAAAAAAAAACTATAATGAAGTAATCAAGAATATAAGATGCTAGCTGACTATATAGGAAAAAAAGAGGATATGATATAGTGTAGAATATCTCCTTAGTTATTTCTCTACATAAAATAGCTTGCTTCCTATAGATGGAGTGATGCTTCAAAGGTATTACTACACCTTGCACTACTTGCACTGCTTATTACATCCAGCATGACTTGCAGGTGGCAAGGAGTGCTGCCTGGCACCAGTAGTGAGGTCGGGGCCTTCATGCTCCATGCTGGCACCATCTGTCATAACAGTCATCAGATTAACAGCACGGATATAATTACAATCTTCTCTCTTATATACTAGAGATAAGCACAGTACATGCAACTGACATAATAACAATGTTATGAAATAACTGAAATAATTTCTTAAATATCGTTAAAAAGAATTTACCACCAATCAAACATGCTTCAAAATAACACCCCCATTATTGAATGTTGCCTTTATCGTCATTGAAAGTTTAAGAATTATCATACTCTCATACATCCATCATTAGTGTATGTTCCATGTAGAAACACCTTATACACTTTCTGGTGTGATCACTGACTGGTGACATTTCTTGAGAGAAGGCCAGACTCCATTCAAGTACAACTGTCTTATGTTGGTTACCTCCACTAGGCTCAGCAGCAGTAGAGACTTCCTCCCCAAGATGTGCAGCTTGGATGTAGGACTCTTCATTGAGATCACCAAAATTTTTATCATATACTGAAGGAAAAATAGTATTAAGCAACATGAACAATTAATTCTCCATTGGCAAGTGCTAACTATCTGCTACCTAACACATTGCAATTCAATAAATTACTGTAGTAGTTATAAACACAAAGTTATGATGTCTACTACTAGACATGATATGGCTGTATCTAAAATACACATTTAATTTTCCAAAACACTTGCTGTGAAATAATGTAAAAAATAATTCTTTACTCACTCTGATTGAATGGCAGCACTTCTGAAATGAGGTTTGTGTTCCTCGTCTCAAGGGCATCGATGGTATCCCAATCTCTTTCATGTTCTGGAACAAGCCTGATATTTACTCAACCAGAATAATGGTGATAAATTCACACACATACATACACACACACACACACACACACACACACACACACACACACACACACACACTCCCGGCCGGGTGGAGATATTTGGGTGTGTCTCCTTTCACGTGTAGCCTCTGTTCACCTAGCAGTGAGTAGGTACGGGATGTAAATCGAGGAGTTGTGACCTTGTTGTCCCGGTGTGTGGTGTGTGCCTGGTCTCAGGCCTATCCGAAGATCGGAAATAATGAGCTCTGAGCTCGTTCCGTAGGGTAACGTCTGGCTGTCTCGTCAGAGACTGCAGTAGATCAAACAGTGAAACACACACACACACACACACACACACACACACACACACACACACACACACACACACACACACACACACACCAGTTGTCAACTGGCTGGCTGGCCGGCTGGCTTTAGTTCACATCGGACAGCAGCGGGTCACATCCTGTCGTCCCATTCACTCTGTTACACCGCTACAGACGTTAATCAACCCGCATCATGGCTGATTTCGTACCCTCACAAAGATGCAAAGATAAACTTGTTCACGAAGGATTTATTTACACAAGGGACAGGACAAGACGAAATACCACATACTGGAAGTGTGACAAAAGAAAAACATGTATCGGCAGAGTAGTGTCAGTAGGTGATGACGATACAATGGAAGTGCGGGTAACTAAAGAACACACGCATGCTTCACGATGTGAAGAAGCGGCAGTGCATAGGCTGAAAATAAACTTGAAGCAAAAAGCTGTGGAACAGCCAGCAACACATCCAGCTACACTCATCCGCGAGGAACTTGTAGGTTTATCTGACTCCGCAGTAGCAGCTTTACCTGAGCGTCAGTCGCTTCGCCGACTATAAACAAGAGTAAGGCCTCAGTGAGACCAAGTAACCCTAAAAACATAGACTTACAGATAGTTCCGTCTTACGTAAGTACAATATCTGGTCGTCCGTTTCTTTTGCACGATAATGAGGGAGATACACGAAGCAGAATAATTATATTTGCTACTGAAGACAATGTCCTTTACTTGTTTTCCTCAAATATGTGGTATATTGATGGAACTTTGCAAGTAGTACCAGGCATGTTTTTACCAGCTTTGAACAGTGCATGGAAAAGTGGCAGAGACGATATTTCCTCTTGCATATGTCCTCATGCAAAATAAACGACAAGAAGATTACTGCATTGAGGAAAACAGTTCTAAGAGAGTAGCGGCTATTTCGTCGAACCACGATTTGTGAAGCAAATAGAATACCAAGCCAGATGAATGGGTACGAAACACCTGTGGAAGCCATAATCTGTGACGTCAGAAGCTTTCAATCTAAGCATACAGAACGCAAGACGTCTATTTAATATACATTGAATGATTGAGTCAAAGAAATAAAAAAATAAAAAACACGTCACTATTTCCCCTGTAGGCTCTTCTTGAATAAAAGAAAACGCCAATCCTAACAAAAAAAAAAAAAAAGAAAACATATATATATATATATATATATATATATATATATATATATATATATATATATATATATATATATATATATATCGGGATTGGCATTTTTCTTTTCCTTTTTTTCTTTTTTTCTTTTCTTTTTAGTTTTAACTCAAGAAGAGCGTACAGGGGACATGGTGACGTGTTTTCAATTTTTTGACTCATTCACTGAATGCATATTAAAAAGATATGTGTATGCGTGCTGTGTGCTTGGCTTTTGCATTAGCACATACTTTACGTTTATTTCATACACTACGTAAGTTATGGGTAGTAGAGGAATAATGTTGTATTGCCTTTCAAATAGGTCAATATTAGTAAGTTATATTAGGTTAGCGAAAGCATTTTGAAAGGATTCTACTTTGATTTTCATTTTACGTATTTCTTTAGAGTGTGAAGATAAGCTACCAGACTCAATTTTAATAAAATCTATCAATTAAATATATATTGAAGAGAAAGGGGGTCGACTACTTAACTTACTTGGACAACATTTGTGGTGCCTTAATGACACCAACACAAGTGTTGTGTGATGAAAGAGTGTTTGCCGTCATCCTTTCAGGTGTTCTTTTGAACTAACACCTGATCTCGCATTTTCAGATGCAAAGGCACTAGTACAGACAGGCCACTTGTGTGGTCATCCTGTGAGGTATCTCGCCTTTCATAGTGTTCATACGAGAACATACGTTCTCGCTGCGTTTAGTGCATTCAGAGGTCTTGGAAAGGATATCCCACACCGCCTGCTTGCCCAAACCTAGCTAGAAAGCTAAGCATTCTGAATTCACTGAAGGGTAAGCAACAGAGCACTTTTTTTTCCTTCCTTGATTTATTGTCAAAAATATGGTATAATAGTATTGGTGTGCGTGTATGTACTTCTCTCTAATGTGCAAGTGCAAGGGAAAATAAAGAGGAAATGGATGTAAATGTTAGTTCTGTGAAAGAAAGTAAAACAAGCTAGTAGGGAGGAGTCATAGGTCCAGGAACACGTGAAAGAATGAATTTTAGAGTGGCTGAATAGAATATGGGACTTAATAGTGTATGGGAGAAAATCAATGAGTTTTAAGGGCACACTACACGCTCATCAATCTTAACAAAACCTATCACGAAAAATAATTTCTTATCTTAGGGTTTAGATGATAACTTTTAGTCAAACATTACATAAACGATATAATGCTAAAATGAAATCACAAAGGTTAGCCAAACTAAACCATCCTGGCATAATGAGTTCCACAATCTTTTCTGAATTGGCAAGCAAAAACACATCTCTTGCTGAGGAAGACCTCAAGAAAAAGGATGGCCCACTTCCAATTTTTGTTGTATTTTTGTTTTGGCGTTCCCCAACTTCACTCGATCGCTTGTGATAGTTTTAGGATCTTTTTGCCAAGGTTGGCAAGATTATTTCACACACATTAGAGTTTTCTCAACCTGAGCCTAGGAAAAAAAAAACGTAAACAATCCACGTCAAGCGACTTAACATGGCACAGGGGATCTGCATCAGTGATTCACGAAAAAGAAGAAAAAGAAAAAAAAAAAAAAACTAAATGCTCGTGAATCTGATCACAGAGATAAATTGATAATAGTAGCACCTACACTTTCATCAAAGAAAAACTTCGGCTACCACCGAAAGAGATATATATTTCGTCATTATTTAAATAATACACAAATACACATATTAATACAAAATAACTTAGAACAAGTGTATCCTTTATCCTTAGCCCCACAGAAATAAGTTAATTTCATATGAATGAATATTTGCCCCACTCTGGATATGTAGGTGAAACTTTTTGGAGAGTAAACCTATTGGCAATTAAATCTGTTAAAGCACAATTTTTCTACACTTCTAAACAAACTTCAAACACGTCTATTAAAGTTAGAGACAGAATATCAAAACCTCTTCCTTAGACACTAAGAAAGCGATAGTATAATTTCAGAATCAGTTTTAGGAGAAGAGGACAACGATGCTAATGAAAGAAGCTTTGAGTTAATGGAGAAGCATGGCAAAGAGAAGAAAGGTCCTACTTCACATGATCAGTGTCCCCTAAAATATACATGTTTCAAGACATCTTTTCCATCTTTAAAGGTAACTCTCTCGGACCTGCAAGTGGACTGGAAAATAAATGGGTCTTTTTTTTACTTTTTTTTCTTGACTTTTGTCTGCTTTCCCTTGTTGTTGTTTTTGTTGTTGTTGTTGTTTTTGTTGTTGTTGCTGTTGGTGTTGCTGTTGTTGTTATATGTGGCGCTGTGGTTGTTGCTGTCAACATGATCATCAGATATTTGGTAAAACTGGGTTCAGAGTATGTATTTAGTAATGATTATAATTTACGGCCACATTCAAAAACATATCATCAGGAATATTAAAATTCTGGTAACTGAATTCTCCACGGCTATTTATTTTATTGGCATAATGTCAACCCTTATTGCAGTATTGTACAGGAAAAAACAAGCAAATTGATAAGAAATTGCTGGTACAGTTGGAACAGCTGTGCACCATTAACATAAACCTGCAGAGAAGTGACGTTAGTTAGCGGACCAGTGTCATATCAAATTCACGTGAATTTACACGTTGTTATCCTCTCTTAGTGAAGGGAAATAACCTGGCAACTTCTCCAGTTTCTGAAGTAGTTATGCTGAGTAATGTACACTGTGTATAAGGTAGTATTAAGTTCCATTCGGATATTAATGACGATAAATGTCATAAATAAGATTAATATATTATAATATGAACTTGAAAATTGAGATTTTTCTTTTCTGGCTTTTTCTCACCGCCGAAATGTTGCATCTCTTTTCATATATATATATATATATATATATATATATATATATATATATATATATATATATATATATATATATATATATATATATATATATATATATATTATATACACGGATGTAGAAGTAAACTAGAGATGTTCTTAGTCTGCAATTTATTATAGATATACTACAATATGTAGAGGTAACGAGACGAGCGGTCGTGTAGGGGAATGTATGATATACAATAGGTAGAGGTGACGAGACGAGCGGTCGTGTAGGCGAGTGTGTGTGTGCCGGAGTCTCGGTGCTGTCTATCTCAAGTGGTGACTGGATAGCTGTGCCGTAGTAGTAGTAGTAGTAGTAGTAGTGTGTGTGTGTGTGTGTGTGTGTGTGTGTGTGTGTGTGTGTGTGTGTGTGTGTGTGTGTGTGTGTGTGTGTGTGTGTGTGTGTGTGTGTGTGTGTGTGTGTGTGTGTGTGTGTGTGTGTGTGTGTTTCTGCTGGTCACTGGCCACTCATAATGGTCTTCTGCTAGGTCACGCAACCAAACGTTCTCTTGCAGAAAAAATCTCAAAGCTAGATGAAGAAAGGCATCACATTAAGAGGCGTACCCATTTGCATTATGGATGGGGATAATAGATGGAATTAGGCAGCTTTTCTCGTACAGGGACTGCCACGTGTAGGCCTGACAACCTCTTGCAGATTCCTTCTATTCATATCTTTTTTTTTTTTTTTTTTTTTTACGTAGGGAAGAGGGCCAGCCAAGGGCAAAAAAAAGAAAGTTAGAAAAAGGCCCACTTGAGCGCTGGCTCTCCAAAGAGTTTAAAAAGTGCCAAAACCGTCAGCCAGAATTAGGGGAGCAAATGCCTCGATACCTCCCTCTTAAAAGAAGACAAGTTGTATAAATTCGGAAATACAGATGCAGGAGGGAGTTCCAGAGTTTACCAGTGAAAGGGATGAATGATTGAGCGTACTGGTTAACTCTTGCATTAGGGAGTTGGACAGAATAGGGATGAGAGGAAGAAGAAAGCCTTGTGCAGCGTGGCCGCAGGAGGAGGGAGGCATGCAGTTAGCAAGATCAGTAGAACAGTTACCATGAAAATAGCGATAAAATATAGAAAGGGATGCAACATTTCGGCGGTGAGAAAGAGACTGAAGACAGTTAGTCAGAGGAGGGAGTTGATGAGACGAAGAGCTTTCGATTCCACCCTATCAAGCAAAGCTGTGTGACTGGAACCCCCAAACATGCGAAGAGTACTCCATACAGGGACGGATAAGGCCCTTATACAGAGTAAGCAGTTGGAGGGCGAGAAAAACTGTCGGAGACGCCTCAGAACACCTAATTTCATAGAAGCTGTTTTAGCAAGAGATGAGATGTGAAGTTTCCAGTTAAGATTATGAGCAAAGGACAGACCGAGGATATTCATTGTGGAAGAGGAGACAGTTGAGTGTCATTGAAGAAGAGGGATAGTTGTCTGGAAGG
This sequence comes from Portunus trituberculatus, assembly GCF_017591435.1. NCBI lineage: Eukaryota > Metazoa > Arthropoda > Malacostraca > Decapoda > Portunidae > Portunus > Portunus trituberculatus. Next base: position 1,653,666 of record NC_059261.1, on the reverse strand, counting down.
TTGTGTCGAGTTGATAGATGGAGGAATTGAGTTTTGAGGCATTGAAAACTACTAGATTTTCTCTGCCCCAATCGGAAATCTTAGAAAGATCGGAAGTCAGGCGTTCCGTGGCGTCCCGCGTGATCTGTTGATTTCCTGAAGGGTTGGACGTCTCTGAAAGAACGTGGAAAGATGTAGGGTGGTATCATCAGCGTAGGAGTGGATAGGGCAAGAAGTTTGGTTAAGAAGGTCATTAATGAATAATAGAAAGAGAGTGGGTGACAGGACAGAACCCTGAGGAACACCACTATTAATAGGTTTAGGAGAAGAACAGTAGCCGTCTACCACAGCAGCAATAGAGCGGTCGGAAAGGAAACTTGAGATAAAGTTGCAGAGAGAAGGATAGAAGCCGTAGGAGGGCAGTTTTGAAATCAAAGCTTTATGCCAGACTCTATCAAAAGCTTTTGATATGTCTAACGCAACAGCAAAAGTTTCACCGAAATCTCTAAAAGAGGATGACCAAGACTCAGTAAGGAAAGCCAGAAGATCACCAGTAGAGCGACCTTGACGGAAGCCATACTGGCGATCAGACAGAAGATTGTGAAGTGACAGATGTTTGAGAATCTTCCTATTCAGGATAGATTCAAAAACTTTAGACAAGCAAGAGATTAAAGCTATAGGACGGTAGTTTGAGGGGTTAGAACGGTCACCCTTTTAGGAACAGGCTGAATGTAGGCGAACTTCCAGCAGGAAGGAAAGGTAGAAGTCGATAGACAAAGTTGGAAGAGTTTGGCCAGGCAAGGTGCAAGCACAGAAGCACAGTTTTTGAGAACAATAGGAGGGACCCCATCAGGTCCATAAGCCTTCCGAGGGTTTAGGCCAGCAAGGGCATGGAAAACATCATTACGAAGAATTTTGATTGTAGACATGAAATAGTCAGAGGGAGGAGGAGAGGAGGACAAGCCCAGAATCGTCCAAGGTGGAGTTGTGAGCAAAGGTTTGAGAAAAGAGTTCAGCTTTAGAGACAGAAGAGATGGCAGTGGTGCCATCAGGATGAAATAAAGGAGGAAAGATGAAGAAGTGAAGTTATTTGAGATGTTTTTGGCTAGATGCCAGAAGTCACGAGGAGAGTTTGAGTTTGAAAGATTTTGACATTTCCTATTTATGAAAGAGTGTTTGGCAAGTTGAAGAACAGACTTGGCATGATTCCGGCAGAGATATAAAGTGCATGAGATTCAGGAGATGGAAGGCTCAAGTACCTTTTGTGGGCAACCTCTCTATCATGTATAGCACGAGAACAGGCTGAGTTAAACCAAGGTTTAGAAGGTTTAGGTTGAGAAAAGAATGAGGAATGTACGCCTCCATGCCAGATACTAACACCTCTGTTATGCGTTCAGCACAAAGAGATGGGTCTCTGACACGGAAGCAATAATCATTCCAGGAAAATCAGCATAATACCTCCTCAGGTCCCCCAACTGGCAGAGGCAAAACGCCAGAGGCACCTTCGCTTTGGGGATCCTGCGGAGGATTGGAAAAATAGGACAAGATACAGAAATGAGATTGTGATCGGAGGAGCCCAACGGAGATGAAAGGGTGACAGCATAAGCAGAAGGGTTAGAGGTGAGGAAGAGATCAAGAATGTTGGGCGTGTCTCCAAGACGGTCAGGAATACGAGTAGGGTGTTGCACCAGTTGCTCTAGGTCATGGAGGATAGCAAAGTTGAAGGCTAGTTCACCAGGGTGGTCAGTGAAGGGAGAGGAAAGCCAAAGCTGGTGGTGAACATTGAAATCTCCAAGAATGGAAATCTCAGCGAAAGGGTAGAGGGACAGAATGTGCTCCACTTTAGAAGTTAAGTAGTCGAAGAAATTACTATAGTCAGAAGAGTTAGGGAGAGATAAACAGCACAGATGAATTTAGTTTGAGAGTGACTGTTAAGTCGTAGCCAGATGGTGGAAAATTCGGAAGACTCAAGAGCGTGGGCACGAGAGCAAGTTAAGTCGTTGCGTACATAGACGCAACATCCAGCTTTGGAATGAAAATGAGAATAGAGAAAGTAGGAGGGAACAGAGAAGGGGCTACTGTCAGTTGCCTCAGACAGCTGTGTTTCGGTGAGGAAAAGAAGATGAGGTTTAGTAGAGGAGAGGTGGTGTTCCACAGATTGAAAATTAGATCTAAGACCGCGAATGTTGCAGAAGTTAATGTAGAAAAAGTTGAGGGAGGTGTCAAGGTATTTGTGGTCTTCAACAGGAGAGGTGTCCGACCTGGGGACATTTTGGTCCCTCCCAGAGGGGACTCCGAGGCGTTGTTTATTTTGGGTCCCATTTTTCTTTTAAATTTTGATTTGGAGTGAAGGGTGTATGTGTGGTAAGTGCATGTAGTTTTGTGTGAAGAAGGAGAGCTGTCTTTAGAGGGTAGGCTGTGACTACCCCCTTGAGTTGTGAGGCACAAAGGGAAACATTCAACGAGATCACAACTAGCTTTAATGGAAGGTTCACAGAACCTTCTTATGTGCAGTGAATCGTAGGCTGGCGACTCATTGCAACAATAATGATTGGCCATTCATCTAGATCTGACACATCTCCTATGGGAGACACCTTTTAACCCGTACAGCTTCAGAGACGTACGAGATACGTCGACTACTCTGAGCGAACCAGGCGTCAGAGACGTATGAGATAAGTCGGCGAGCTTCCTCGTGTTTTCGGAGGTATTGCGTCCTCAAAACCTACCATTATACTGCCATCATGCACTGTAGACATTGCTCATGCTGCCTCCTCGTCCCTGCAAACATGAATGCTTCCTGTATTTTATTTATTACATATCTGAACTTTAGCAGTTTCTGCTGCCTTCAGCTAGGTGTAGCGGGAAACTGACGCCTCAACTCCACTAATATGAACAAAGCGTAATTTCCATTACTTACTCTCACCATTTCAGTTGTTTTGGTAACTGTTATATTGTGGTAGTGAAAACTTTGTATGACATAAATAAGAATTTTCCAATCGCTTTGTTATAAGGAAAAACAAGTACATATTACTCGAAAAATATTTGCACAGTGAAAGGCAACACTCCCTCGCGATATCTAGTGTCTATTTTTAGCCACAAACACTCCCAAACAGCAAAACATGACATGTTGTTTTTCTTTCAACTCAGGAACGATATTATGCATGTGTCCAACTCGGGAATCGACTGGTGAGAAACGAGGAAGCGAATAAACTAGTCACATAAGGCTTTGCTAAGTCGCTAACCTTAGCGCAAAACATCTCGCACCAATTAATACCACTTCCAGTCAGTTCAGGGAGGAATGACTGTCATTTTCATTTGTTTCACATCATTTAAGACTGGTTTAACAAATAAAAAAAATCCATGATGTGGCCAGCACTGGCGAAATCACAAAGTCTCAGATCTGCTGACACTGTACGGGTTAAGCCAGGGATGGGATGATGCAATTATCACACTAGATGTTCGAAGTTTAGGTAAAGCGGGATATAAATGTATTCGTTTTTTTATTTTTTATTTTTTTTTTTTTAAGGAGATAAAAAGGTTTGTTAAAAAACTAAGGAGAAAAAAAAAAATCCAGAAAAAACAACTAGCTCTATAACGGGTCATATCTCACTTACGGTAAGTCCAATCGAGTTGAAAGTTTAGTATGCTGTTTGTGGGTGTACATGCAAGTCATTCGATAAATTTCATTAAGTTTGCGTAAATGGTTTCGGAGAAAAAAAAACCTGCTTTTTTTTCGTTTTTTGTTTTCTTAAAATTCACTTTTTGGTCTATTGCTTAAAAAAAAAAATAGCATAGAAACTACTCTGTATCTATATGCAACTATTGTTGAAATTAGTTTGTCTATTTTCTTTTGTATTTTGAAGAAAAAAAAGTAATTTTCTTTTTACGTCGCGTTTTCTATTCAAATTATCTAAAATCTAATCCCAAAAAATTGCATTTGCGTTGTTCTTTACAATGATATCAAACAAAAGAGGTTCAAAGTTTATACCGATTTAAAGAAATTTTTTGAAGTGTAAAAACGCAAGTTTTGAAATATTCGCTCCTAAATTGTTTTTTTCTCATTTTGTCATTGTTTTGATATTCGTATTCGTCTGATTGACATGACATTTTTAGGCATAATTGTGTATAAAATGGTGATCTCCTGGAGCATGACAGGATGATAATGCATCAGATTCCCGCTTCTCTAGAAAGTATTATTCACTCGTAAGTCAGGGTGTCGCGAGGCGCCATCACCAGTGTCACGTCAGTTTGCTATATTATGAATGGTCTAGACATGTGAGTCTTGATTAATGTGTTGAGGTGACAGAGAGACACTGTGAAGATATTATCACTGGTCTGGGTTCAACCTCTTACCTCTGTGTCAAAATAATCTCTTGGAATCGTGTAGTCAACTTTTATTTTTGATTGTATAATGATAATAGACTGGTTGTGATGGTAAACTAGTCATGAAACGAATGTTTAGACTTTAGACAGCATGTCTAAAGGCACCCGCACCAAGGCAGGGTGGTGGGGTGGTAGAGGGAGTGCGTGGGGGGAGGAACGACGCAAGACTGGGGCTGCTCACGCTGCGTAGGGAGATTTGTACATATTATATATGGATATTATCACAGCTATCAGTGACAACTGTGCTTATTCATCATCGTCTTGGTTGCTTAACTACATGTTATTGAAGTTTCTGTTTCTAAATCTCGTCAATTCATGTCTTTTTATACGATAGTTTATTAGCATGATGTTCTTCTTTTATGGTATTTTAGTGTTATTACATGAATTTTACTGTCTTAGTAATCTTTTATAATTATGACACTTCTTCATTATTCTTAATTTTAGCTATATCTGTATCTTGCTACGAGAATATCATAATGTACAGCTGTAAGAATGACCATTGTTAACAATGGAACAATACAATAAATTCTAATTCTAAATTCTAATTCTGTAAGGACGATAGTTCTGAAAATTATGGAGCTACGAACCTGATATCACTCCTCCTCCATATCCAGCCACACACTAGCCTGGGTGAGTGCTGAGTGCTGAGTGGGTGTGACTCACTTCCACCCATCTGCTAATGACTAGGATGTCAGAAGGTGTAATTTATTGAGAAAAATATTCATATTCTCATACGTTGAAATAAGCAATGTGTGATACATAATTTTTTCCGCGTGACTCAGGCGATGATGTAAGAGTGCAAGGCATTTAAAAATAGCTTCCTCAGGGAAATGACATTTGATTATTGCAAATAAACATCTTAGAACGATAACTTAGGAACTCAAGCACCAGATGAGTAAAAAAAAAAAAAAAACCTCATAAATGAAATAAAATAAAATGTAATAATACGCAAGAAATCGTACGTACATTCCAAGTCATGAAGTCATAATGAGTAAAACCAGTACAAGAAAGTGCAAAATATGAAGAAAAGGCAATCTAGAATTACATCCCAGCAACTTCTAATCTCTATTAAATACCTTGGTGTTTATATAGACAGATATATGACATTAAAATAAAAACAAAAAACATCGAATTATCAAACAAAAGTAATGGGAAGTTTAGAATTTGTTATTAGAAAAAAATATCCAGGCGTGTAAAATCATAGTACAATGTCTGGCACTTTTGTAAGTTAATATAGACTACAACTAATGCTGTTTTTTTTTTAACAAAAAATCAAGCTGAAAAAAATTCAAAATTTCGCACCAAAAGTAGAAGAAATAATTTCAAAGAATTTGAAATTATTGACTATAAAATATAAAATACTTGTGACACAATGACCAATTCTTTACCCTGCTCAGCTTCTGCATCCCTTGCATTTCTTCACCATTAATAAAGTCACCTACACCAGATCACGGCGAAAAATTAAACCGTAAGTTTCCAAACCAAACAGTGATGCAGATGCCATAATCAACTTTGATTCATTATTGTTTATATATATATATATATATATATATATATATATATATATATATATATATATATATATATATATATATATATCAGCCAGTAATCACATTTCTTTATTCGTCTCCAGCATTACCAAATTCATAAATACACACTTCCCGTGCCCTGACCCAGCACACCACCACATGTGTTAAGGACCGCACACTACCTACATGCCCCTCTAGTTAATCAAGTCTAATATATCTTATTTTTTATTGTATACAGTAATACATAAAATTAATTGTCTATAGAAATGTATTTATGTGAATCAAAATTTCGGTAAGTGAGATTATGCATGTATGTACTCTTATATTACATAAATACATTGAATGTCAATTAATGAACACCACAATTTATAAAATGATCTATCGCTATCATTACCACCAGCATTATCATCACCACCACCACCACCACTACTGCTACTACTACTACTGCTACTACTGCTGCTACTACTGCTACTACTACTGCTACTACTACTACTACTACTACTACTACTACTACTACTACTACTACTATTACTAAAACTACTACTACTACTACTACTACTAATGTTATTATCATTATTATTGTCATTGTTATTATTATGATTATTATTATCATTATCATTATTATTATTATTATTATTATACTAATTACTAATATCATCATAAGTATAACAGCAATAATAATAATAATAATAATAATAATAATAATAATAATGAAAAAAATAATAAAAATAATAATAATAACAATAATAATAATAATAATAATAATAATAATAATAATAATAGTGTTGTTACAACAACAACATACACTACTACTAATTTTACTACAACAACAACAGCAACAACAACAACAACAATAACTGCTACTACTGCTACTACTGCTACTACTGCTGCTGCTGCTACTGCTGCTGCTACTGCTGCTGCTGCTGCTGCTACTGCTACTGCTGCTGCTACTGCTGCTACTGCTGCTGCTGCTGCTGCTGCTACTGCTGGTGGTGCTGCTGCTACTACTGCTGCTACTGCTACTGCTACTGCGTGGCTGCTGCAACTACTGCTGTTGTTTTGCTGCTGCCACTACTGCTACTGCTGCTACTATTGCTGCTAATTGTTATTACTATCATTATCATTATTATTATTATTATTATTATTATTATTATCAGTATTATTATCATTATTATAGTAATAATAATCATTATTATATTAATTAATTACAACAACAATAATAATAATAATAATAATAATAATAATAATAATAATAATAATAATAATAATAATAATAATAACAATAATAATAATAACAATACTAGTAATAACAATAATAATAATAATAACAATACTACTACTACTACTACTACTAATAATAATAATTATAATAATAATAATAACAACAAATATAATAATAATAATAATAATAATAATAATAATAATAATAATAATAATAATAATAATAATAATAATAATAATAATACTGTTGTTACAACAACAACAACAACAACAACAACAACAACAACAACAACAGCAATAACAATATTCACTACTACTACTATTATTTAGTAGTAGTAGTAGTAGTAGTAGTAGTAGTAGCAGCAGCAGCAGCAGCAGCAGCAGCAGCAGCAGCAGCAGCAGCAGCAGCAGCAGTAGCAGCAGTAGCAGCAGCAGCAGCAGCAGCAGCAGTAGTAAATATTTACCTATCGCTACTACTTCTATTTTGTTACAGGTAACGGTTGTCTTTTGCCCAACAGCATCTAACCAGTCATGGCTATACGGTATCTTACCATCCACATCAGTTTCCTTACGATCTTAATCATCGTTACTTCACTGATCTTATTCAGGTAGGTTGTCTGCTTTGCAAATCATCGTTCATGATATATATATATATATATATATATATATATATATATATATATATATATATATATATATATATATATATATATATATATATATATATATATATATATATATATATATATATATATATATATATATATATATATATATATATATATATATATATATATATATATATATATATATATATATATATATATATATATATATATATATATATATATATATATATATATATATATATATATATATATATATATATATATATATATATATATATATATATATATATATATATATATATATATATATATATATATATATATATATATATATATATATATATATATATATATATATATATATATATATAACTACTATTCTACCCCCTTTCACCTTTCACCGCAGGCACATCTCTGTCAGACAGTTTGCTAATTTTGGTGATCAGCTAGTCAATATATGAACTCTCCCTCTCATGCTTGTGTTTTAGAATAATACATGTTACTGGATTGAAAATAATAAACCATATTATAGTACAAAGTACATGTATGCCACTGTACGGTAATTTCAATATGATACATGTATTTTTAAACAATTTCACTTCCCACATTAAAGGGAGAACAAATGTTGAACATAGCATGGTCCTCTGATGCAAGTGCATCAGAGGACATGTCATACTGGTTTAAGAAAACTTCTCAAAAACTTTGAGGAACCCACGTTTATTACTAGCATGCAGAGGGTATTTATGAAAGTCATGCGTAGCGGCAGCAAGTTTGTCAGAGAGAAAGGTTTGGGCATTTTTGGGCATTGAGGTAAGATGGCTTCTCTGACTGTGGAAGTACCTCGATTATCTACTTGCTAAACAGGAGCAGCTAAGTGGATAGCAACTCTCATCAGGGTTTCAGAAATTGTGTGAAGAATAGAGTAACAATAACGTACGAACAACGAATCCATCATCAAGGTAACCATTCCCATGAGTACGTGAGAGCTCCTAGTTTTAATTACATTGGGGTAGCCAACATGACCCGAAACATTGTCATTGCTTCAAGAAAAGGGTATGGTAAGGATCGTGGTCTGAGATTGCAAGGGTTAATAGGATGACTAGAGGTCGGGATGGCAATGCACAACCTTCCTCCGTACGTTCAGGATGTCTTTCCCGCACAACATAACATTCTTAATCTGTGTCTGATATCTGCAATACTTACACCTGACGAAGGAGATAAAGTGGTAATTACTGAGGGAGAACTGCATCTTGCGCTTACTGTATCAAAGAACACTGCTCCAGGGGATGATGGTCTTATCAAGTCTGCACCAGACAATTTACTGGCGATTTTGAAATCTTTTTTGAAATTACGTAAGGGTTTCAAAACTATGAAGAGAATATTGATTTCTTTTTATATACTGTTACTAGACATCTAGACATACTTCATAGCGTATATTCGTAATTGTAAGTGAAAAGAAAAAAAAAGTCAGCCTCACAGCAAAACATTGAAAAATAAATACCCATAAAATAAACATTTAAAAAAATTATCAAAAATATATTTCAAGGAGCTAAGGAGTATAGCTATTAGCTAAAGCTACACACCAGTTATTAGATACGAGTATCATGATTATTTTACGAAAAATATTTAAATTGCTCAATTACACACGGAGTTATAGTTACTTTTGTGCGAAAAAAAGTTTCAAGTTAATTTCATTTATATGTTTACATGTTGACTACTCCATAAAGGTGTCACCAAGTGGTATTAAATGCACATATCTACTTACATAATTTTTTGTCCATTTTTGGAAGTCAGCAGCAGATGCTCACTGCGCTTCATGTCACGCTTATGTCACGTTCATGACACCTGTGTAGCTGCAGTGTGGGAGAATTCATCCTGGCCCAGCGAGGCTCCTGATTCCCTGCTATTTATATACAGAAGATATATAATATGCATATATAGAACAAATATAATATGTGATATGCATATTATATAATTCTGTTATATAAATAACATGACTTACTGCACTTTGGGTGGAAGATTCAAGGAAAAGAGGTGAGGCAGACGGAGCAAAATGGCTCACCCACGTATTGCAGCACGTGTACGACCTCTTCATCGTCTCTCCTCTACCTTTTCAGAATATTTGCACAATTAATTGCTCATATAGCCTTCCTCTTAGCACTGATACGAGGAATGTTTCAGTCTTGGAGTAGTGAAATATACCACATAAAACAGCAAATATGAGATCACAAGTGGAAAAGTGAAGCAGAAGCAGTCGCACCCCACTTTTGATCGCTCCACCCACACTTGTGTTGGCTGTACTGCCGCTGAACGCAGGCTAAGCTGTCGTACAACAATACCAAAGCATATAATCCTAAAAACAACAAAAGAAACGGCAAAAACACAAGGAAAACAAAACATAACGGATAAAGGGCGTGGCAGACGCGCTGGTCTTTAAATTCCTAGTCATTTAATCCAGCCATTACCTCAGAAGATACGAGTTGTGCGTTTGGCAACTGATCCCCCAGGCCACAAGGAAATAGAAAGGCAGAGGAGTGAATTGGAGGGGAAGAAATGTTTGATAGATAGTGGCAAAGTGACCGTTGATCTCTTCTTCTGCTGGATTAGTTGAAAGTGTGAAATCAAAGGGAGAGATGAAGAATTCTTTTGTAAAGTACAGAAAGCTTTGATCTTAGAAGTATCACTGTATGTTATTGGCAAGTTTAAACTGGTGAATTTTGTCTGGGTAATAATTTGCCTTGGCGGATATATATAATCTCATACATGACTTTATTCCTTACTTTCTTGTATTCGACTGGCAGGAGTGGACAGTCTAGTTCTGCTTCGTATGAGTCTTTTGATGCGGGACGTCATCCACAGGAGATCAGATGGTTTTTTTTTTTTTTTTACGGTAAGGCCTATAGCGCCTGTAGACACACTTGAAGAGTGTATGGGAAGCGCTGTTCAGCTTCCGCCCATTAGTGGCGCAGGCAATTTTATTTATAGTGGTACCGTATTAGGGCTCATATCACCCCCAAAGCTCATCTTGGGTGTAACCACCTAGAACCTGGATATCATGGTGACATGTAGGTAACTTTAAACCACTCGACAAATGACAAAGTGTTTAAAGCTGTGCCGTTCTTTGCTGGGAAGTAACGGTGGATGGCTTCCGTGATGGTGGCGACATAATTGCACCATTTGGTGTGGACGTCCTCCACTTCTGACACCTCGGTCGGTCCACGGGTGATGTGTCACTCATTGTCCAAACACCCTTATGACTTAGTCAGGCCTCCACTTACGTGGGGATGTCCACAGGGAGGTGTAAGGGGCTGCGTGAAGCTAAACTACCTCTTCTGCACAAGCTCCTGAGGTGCTGGAAGAGCTGAAAATCTTGCGCCGTGCCCATCTCAGGCACTATCTGCCACGCCTTAGTGCTCGCCATAATATCTGCACAGGTTTATCTCACCGACACAACTCGCCCATATTAATCGTTAGGGACGTCACGTTAGACAAGAGGGAGGAGAGACTGTACCACAAACGTGTGAGCCCAAGCCCCTGTGTGTGTGTGTGTGTGTGTGTGTGTGTGTGTGTGTGTGTGTGTGTGTGTGTGTGTGTGTGTGTGTGTGTGTAGAACGGCAGTGAAAATCCATTAAATAGTATTGAAACATATATTCGGGAAAGAACGGCCGGTGCGAAGAAATTAACAACATATACCATAGAACTGAACCCCTCAGTGACAGTGCACCAAGTGTATCAGACAATGAATTTCATCCCTGACTATAAACTTAGACTCATGCCCCCAGATCAACGTGTGAGCCAATGTGATGGACAACAGGTGCAGACAGAACATGTGGTGATACATTGTCCACTTTTTGCTCAACACCATGTACAGTTCCACATGCTATCTTTTACAAGTATCACTGACCTCCTCAATGAGAATGCTTGTTTGGGTGAACTATGTGATTACATATTTAAAGTCCTTATTCTGTATACATGAACCTCAATGTAGGTGAAATATGTAGCTTCATTAATAGGTAGTTTTGCGTAGTTTGAGAAATCGCACCTACAAGATTATTGAAGCTGTTTCAAATTTTCTAACGAAATGTAAGGTTATATATTTGTTCTTTGTTTAAGTAGAATTTTTCCTACCAATGTCACTAGGTTTGCCGCCTACCAGCGTAATGATTTGAAAAAAAAAAAAAAAAATGGATATTACAACTAAGAAAGCCAAAATTATTTTGGAGCCTTTTCATGGTAATGGCGCAGTAAAGTGTAATCGTGTTGTGGCAGAAGTTCCAAACGCGCCAGTTTATGTTTTAGCATTTTCAGTGCTACACTCTTTGAATATGCAATTTTTCTTTAATAATGTATGCTAATATGTACACTTTGGAAATTACTGTCTAACTGATTGTTCTGTTTTGTCTACTATTATATGTAAGAAAGTTTTTGCTTTATTTGCGTTGAGTATCACAAAAAAAAAAAAAAAAACCCGATTATTATATCTGGATGTTATGGATAGAACATGGTACCTCTACAGTTTTTTTTACCACTAATTATCTTATGTCTCTCCATTAGATATTATCAGAAACAACAACTTCAGCCGTTACTGATGAGAAACTGCGGAGGCACAATTCACTCATCGATAGTTGGCAGCACTTCCAAGGATGGCGCCTTCTACCGTGCAGCAAACATCGCTAAGTTTAACGAAGATTGGGGTAATAGTCACTGCTTTTTTCACAATATTCAGTGAATTCATAAGTTATAATGAATACCGCGTAGGCTGGTGGGCGCATTTCCTCTACCCACACTCAGTATTTTGCATTTATTAATGTTAAACTGCACTTTTCGTCCCTCTCTCTATTTTTTCATGCTATCTAGATAAGTCTTCAAAGAAATTATATCTGAATGAAAAATTATTCATCTACCTATCTCCGGGTCATCCAAAAATTTCCTAAAATCTACTAATTCCATTAATCAAATCATTAATATATTTTATTTGAAATAATAATGGTCTTAAAACTTATTCCTGTGGAACCCCACGAATTACTTGACCTGACTCCAAATTATAAATGTATACTGTATTACAACCCTCAGTTGCCTATCACTTAACCACGATCCTATCCAGCCTAACAACAAGTTTCTCTCTATTTCGTGCCCTCTAACCTTTCTCAAGAGCTTTTTTTATATAAATTGGAAAAACGGCCAAGTGTAATATCTGATTAAAAAGGAGACACCAATTATGATGATAAGTTATCAACTTTTGTTATTTTTTACTTATTATTATTTATCTATTTTGCGTGAAGAATGTATGAGTAGGTGTGTGTATGTAGTATTGTGTGAAGGAAGAGAGTTGTCTTTAGAGGGCAGACTGCAACTATCCCCTTTTGTTGTGAGACAGAAAGGGAAACAAACGTTCAATAAGGTTACAGCTGGCTTTAATTAATGAAAAGTTCACAGCACCCACTGAACCAGTGTTATTAGACCTCACTGGGAGTAATTATCATTTCAGCCGGTCTGATTCGGTACGTTAAGAAACACTTTATTGAAATCAAGGTATATGATTAAACTATTGCCATTATCTTTCGCCTCATAAACTTTACAATAAAACCCAGCAAGTTTGTAAGGCACTACTTCCCTTCACATAGTCATGCTGAGAGTGATCTATCAAGTCGTGTTTACCTAGATTCTTCCCCTTTTTTTCGCCCTTATTTTTTTCTATTAATTCATCTACAACTGAAGTCAACGTGACAGGTCTGTAGTTAGATACTAGATTTTTATATCCTTTCTTTAATATGTGTACAGCGTTGGCTTGCCTGTACATTATCGGTATCTCACCTGGCTCTAGTGACATCCTGAAGATCGATGCCAACAGCTGACTAACGACTTTGCATTCTTAAGGTCTCTCGGATATATTTCATCAGGTCCTGGTGACTTGAACTTTTTTTTTTTATCTATCTCATGTTTTATAATCCCCTTAGTTATAGAAATACGAATATCAGTCGGCTTCTCACTATCTTTTGCTCTGACAATCTGTTCACTTTTTAAAATTTCATGCAAGTTTTCGTGAGTGAAAACGGTTAAGAAATAGTCGCTCATAATTCTACTAATCTCCTAGCCAAAATTAACCAGCTCTCCATTACCTGTCTTCGAATGATTTATTTCTTCTATAGTTTTTGTCATATATACCAGAAAAATAACTTAGGATCTCTCTTTACCTTTCTGGCTACCTGGAACTCATAATTGCTTTTAGCTTTCCTCATTAACCTCATAACTGTTCTACCTTATTCGTTACATTGTGGCCTTAAAGTCTCATCTCCTTGTTTTAATTTCTTATATATACCTCTCTCCAATCTTATGTGTTGTTTTCATCTAGCAGTCACCCACTTATGGTGATTATATTGTTTGACGTGGGATGGCATCTACTTGGTCTGTATATAATAATATTATATAAACGAAATATTCATACACCGCATGTACAGTTGCCGGTAGTAAACTCCTTGCCAATCTTAGCCCATATATTTTCCAGTAGCAATACCTGGCAGATCCACACCAGGTGAAGGCTTCAGGTTCCCTTGGATTCGTTAAACTCCCTGAAAAACTAAGCCTTAAAGCTCCACCCACTTGACCCTCCCCTCCTGGTCCATGCCCTGTCCCTCCCCGTGAACTCAGAATGTGTGTGTGTGTGTGTGTGTGTGTGTTTCACTGTTTGATCTGCTGCAGTCTCTGACGAGACAGAAAGACGTTACCCTACGGAACGAGCTCAGAGCTCATTATTTCCGATCTTCGGATAGGCCTGAGACCAGGCACACACCACACACCGGGACAACAAGGTCACAACTCCTCGATTTACATCCCGTACCTACTCACTGCTAGGTGAACAGGGGCTACACGTGAAAGGAGACACCCAAATATCTCCACCCGGCCGGGGAATCGAACCCCGGTCCTCTGGCTTGTGAAGCCAGCGCTCTAACCACTGAGCTACCGGGCGTGTGTGTGTGTGTGTGTGTGTGTGTGTGTGTGTGTGTGTGTGTGTGTGTGTGTGTGTGTGTGTGTGTGTGTGTGTGTGTGTGTGTGTGATCTTTATTTTTATTTCATTTTCTCCACTCACATAGCAAATGTAGAATAGCAATCTCTCTTATCTTCCACTTCCTCCTCCTTCTCCTCCTCCATTCTCATCCTTCATATATTCTCATCCTTCATATATATATATATATATATATATATATATATATATATATATATATATATATATATATATATATATATATATATATGTGTGTGTGTGTGTGTGTGTGTGTGTGTGTGTGTGTGTGTGTGTGTGTGTGTGTGTGTGTGTGTGTGTGTGTGTGTGTGTGTGTGTGTGTGTGTGTGTGTGTGTGTGTGTGTGTGTGTGTGTGTGTGTGTGTGTGTGTGTGTGTGTGTGTGTGTGTGTGTGTGTGTGTGTGTACGCTCAATGTTAATAGTTGCCTAATGTATATATTAGGCATATTTTTGCCCAATGTGGATATTGGGCAAAATGGTTTGCCCAATGTACACATTAGGCAGAAAAACTCGTAAATTTGCCTAGTGCACACATTATGCAACCCCATTTTGCGGAATGTGATTATGTCACACATAATTTTGCCTAATGTGAATATGAATAGGCGGAAGGAGGACAAAGGGACACTGATACAAACTGATAGAAACATGAACTTTATTTGAGACAAACTTTTATAATAGCTACACAAAATGAAATAAACACAAATAAACAAAAACAAAACGATTAATCACAGTGACACTGAGAACACTTAATTTTTGCACGCTCTGCCTGGGTGACAGCGAGAGTTGCATTTAATTTCTTTCTTGCGGCAGCGGCATCGTCCTGAGGAACACTGCGTCCTACATTGACACTTTACAAACCCTTGTCCTCCAGTAGCCTTTGCTGTAGCAGTTCTCAAAGTGAGACGAATATCAGGAACATCATCTGC
>NC_059261.1:1632385-1637479 GCF_017591435.1 Portunus trituberculatus | reverse complement strand
GTTTTTTGGTTTTTTCAAAAAAAGCATTGCACCTGAATAACCTTATAGTCCCTGGGAACTGAAGCGGCGTAATTACAAGCTTGAGCTGCAGGAATGAAGAGGTGTCTAAGGCCCTCACAATGCCGTCTTGAATATGTATAGGGCGCCAGAACACGTCTTACCAAAGCTGGCACAAGATGCGTTATGAATTAATCTCTTCTTTCTCTATATTGTCGAGTGAGAATGAAGTAGAAAGAGGCCAAACAGAAGAAAAATAAGATGGAGAAAGATGATAGTTAATATTAGGAAGTAGGAAGTAAGGAGACATAACATTGAGGAAAAAGGAAAGATGATAGAAAGGAGAAGAGGGAAGAAACAGGAAAAGGAAGAGGAGAGTGATGGAATTCGTAACGTCCTGTCTTATCAGAACACTCCCATACAATGTCATACTGAGGGAGAGATGGCCTAGAATGAGGTACTCAAGGTGAATAATTACAGGAGGGAGAAACTCATCACGTACGTTTGGATGTGTGTGTGTGTGTGTGTGTAGCTTTATGGGTGTTGCAGTGATGGTATTAGTGTGTAGGACGCGGCACTTCATCTGGCTCTTACTTTTTATAGCCACGCTTCCTTATCTCAGAAGAAAACGGATATTACATTCTCGCTCTAAGTTGTTAGGTTTTTTTTTTCTGCATATTTTACGGAATTGATTTTTCTTTTTAATTGTGGAAGGAATCGAAAGTTTTTACATTAGAATTTGAACAAATTTTTTTTCTCATTGGTCATGTAATAGGAAACTAGCTTTTTTTTTTATTTCCTCATTTAAATGACTTGAACTCTGTTAAAAATGCTGTTCAAGATACTTATCCTCATTCTTTTATAACCTTTTGCCTTATTATTTAGGAACCGACACCCTATTTGAACCTTTTTTGTCCCTGACCAGCAACTGTTACGTAAAGAAATGACAAGTACCATTAGTTTGGAGAAAGTCATGTGGAAGCCACGGAGACTGAATGATAAAACGAGTATGGCGCCACAGATGCACGTGATTAATGTTTCACCCTCAGCAGAGTGTATCTCATCCAGGCTTACTTGACCATTTTATTCTGTGCAAAGTCTCCCCCTATAATGCCAAATGGAGAGGTACGGAAGCCCGAGAAGAATTTTTTTACTGAACACATGAAAAATTAAATGTGACCGCATACATGTAAAAGCGTTTAGTCTTACTGACGCGTTTATAACGAAAACACAACCACCATAAATCAATGCACACAGATAATGACCGTGCCATCAACCATAGCTACTCCTACAATCCTACTGTTACAACCACCATTACCACCACTAAGGATTCCGCACCATCACTGCCTTTACTGTTACCATCACTCAAATCCACCACTAATCACACCATACAATCACCACTGCCGTCACCCACACCCACTATTACAGCCAATCCAACCATTACACCCATTATCACCACCACTAACCGCTATCAGTCTTCAACACCACCACCATTACTCACTCACTGCCACCAACAACCACTCCACACCACCTCCATCACCATTACTCCACAACCACCACAACCACCATTACCACCACAAATTGAAAAAGGCCAGGAAAAAATAACTAATTAAAAAACCCATGGGCAAAACTATTAAGGAAAACCATTACACCCTTTCCCACCATAACCGAAGGTTTAACCCCCTTAATAACGCCACCAAAACCACCCCCAACCTTCCATAAAACTAAACCACCCAACCAATTCTCCGGAAATTAAGAAAGGGGAAGGCCAAGGGGGTAAGTAAGTGGGGAGGGGGGATGGGCAGAATGGTGGGGCGGTGGAGGTTTGGGTTGGAAGGGAAACATACATTTTCCTTTGCCCTTTTTCTAAGGATAATAAACATCACGGTTTTTATCTTCCTAAACTTAAAACCGCACCACTCGGAGGTTAAGTTTTTTTTCCAAGTTTGGTTTATCGAGGGTTTGGTTATTGGTCTAAAATGGTGTTCCGGTGATTCTGGTTCCTTTATCGTCCTAATTTTTTGGTTCTTTTTCAAGGAAAAAACCTCCTCTTTTTTTCTGGCTGCCTTAAACCAACCCCGCACATTTTTTTCTTCCATCCTTGGTTTGGGTTTCGGTTATTGCCTCCCAAAATAAGTTCCGTGGAAATTGTTCCTGGGAAACGCGCTATTAAGGAAAACCAAAAAAGCCCTTCTTCCCTGTTTTCCGTCCTTTTTTTTAATTTGTAATTTTGAACCTCCCCTTTTTCCTTCTGATGGTTTCCCGGGATTGAACTTTAAATTGATCTTAAACCCTATAAAAAAAAAAGTTTTTTGGGCCTTGGTTTTTTTATTTTGTAAACCGGAACCTTTTCAAACATTCCATTTTTCCATTTAAATTTTTGATTCCTTACCTTTAAAGGGAAAAATTTGGCTTAGATTTTAATTTTGAAACAGGACCAGAAAAGGAAATTTTGTTAAAATACCCAACTTGGGAAAGGGCAAACCAACAATTCAGACCTTAATTTTAATTCAGGGAAAAGTTTGGAAATACCAACTTGGAAAGGACGACCAACAACAACCCACACAACAAAAAAAAACACAAAACACACACACACACACACACACACACACACACACACACACACACACACACACACACACACACACACACACACACACACACACACACACACACACACACACACACACACACACACACACACACACACACACACACACACAACCACACACAACACACACACACACACACACACACACACACACACACACACACACACACACACACACACACAGGCTTATAGAGAGAGAGAGAGAGAGAGAGAGAGAGAGAGAGAGAGAGAGAGAGAGAGAGAGAGAGAGAGAGAGAGAGAGAGAGAAAAAAAAAAAAAAAAAAAAAAAAAAATTACTAATAGTTAGGTAGCATGGTCAGTGTATGAGTACACCATTGGCGTCTATTGCAGTTGGTTAATGATTACTCTCAATATTATCTTTTGTGTTCTAATTACAATCACGATTAAATAAAAGACGGTCATTATGTTTTTATAAGGAGACGGTGAGCAGGTTATCTAAGCGGCTTACAGCAGAGTTTGTAACTATGTTGTAAGTAGGTCTTCTAAGGAGATTACTAAAAGCTTTCATAAGGAGACTTTCAGCAGGTCACAGGGTTTTAACACCAAGAGAGAGAGAGAGAGAGAGAGAGAGAGAGAGAAAGGGGGGCCAAAGGTAAAAGGAAATAGAAAATATCACTCGACTTCTGACACACACACAACAACATTGCAATCTAAAGGATCTTATACAGCAGGTCATAGGACTAAGAGGGAGAACGCAAAGTAGTAGAATGAAGCAGAAAATACTACTCGACTTCCTACCAAGACTATACAAGCACTGCCATATTGCAATCTAAAGGGTCACTTACAGTATACTTCGAGCCGCCACTTGTCCTCTAGTGGTGTGTGCTGGATGACTGGCGACTCAGACAAACATTTGAGGTACTTCCCGCCGTCACTGTCCTTGGGCACGAATGTGAGGGTGCTCAGTGTGATGTTCCCGGAGCTGGCGGTCTGAGGGAGGGACGGGAACCACATGTAAGAGAGAAGGAAGGAAAATGTGGGCAGAAAAGGGAAACTGCGTGAGGTTTATAAAATTGCTTAATGTTATGAGAAGTAGTAAAAGAGAAGAGAGAGAGAGAGAGAGAGAGAGAGAGAGAGAGAGAGAGAGAGAGAGAGAGAGAGAGAGAGAGAGAGAGTTACCTATGTCTGGGAAATAATCAGACACAATGTTACATATATTTTTACGAGAGAACACATGCCCTTTAATAAGCAAACATCAGACCGGCCCATGCATGTTTTCAACATATTACTAATAAACACACTAAAATACACACACCTTTGCTTTTCTGAATGTAACGAGTATGAAGATTGTGTTTTATATTCTATCTTTCTCAGCAATTTTTTTTTTTGTATTCAGTAATTAATGTGTTCTATTTTCATGGCGTTTCCACACACATATATGTTTGGCTTCGCCCCCCCCCGTCGTCTTTTTTTCACTGTATCCTCTCTTATGCATATCTTTTCTCGCATTTCGCCTCCGATTTCACTGTATTTTATTCGGAAACTGCACCAATCAGTCGTCTCTTTTCCTACGTAGTGCTTTACAGATATTTTTCCCCTCCTTGCTTCCTTTCGTCTTCCTTTCACTCGCGCTGCTTCTTTCCTCGCCTCGCTCTCTCTTGCTCCAATCAGTCTCCCTTTCACTTTCATCATTTTCTTTCCTTCCATCCAATCTCCCTTCCTTCAATCTTTCTCTCTTTCCCAAGTCCCCAACCCATGCAACCCACTTCATGTCTACTGGTGTCTCCTTACCCTCCCCTCTCTCCCTCTTCCCTCTCCTGCTCTCCTTCTCTCCTCCCTCCTCCTCTCCTCCTCTCCCCTTCTTCTCCTCTCCTCTCTTATCCAGGTTCTCGTTTCACTCTCCTTTACAGTTCTTCCTTCCTCTTTCGCTTTTTCTCTTTTTATTCTTATTTTTTTCTCTCTCCTTCTTTTGTCTTTTTTCCTTGCCTCATGAACATTCCTTTTATTCTCGTTTTCTTATTTTTCTTATCTCCTCACTAGACCAAGTTTTTTTTTTCTTTTCTTGCAAGTTATGTATTTTTTTTGCATGTTTCTCTTTCATCTACTTGTTTTTTGGGGATTTATTGTTTCCCTCCTCGTTTATCTTTGTCTCTTTCTTTGTTTCTTTCTTTTATTCGTCTTGTCGTTTTCTCATGTCTGTCTTTCGTAATTGTTATTTTTTTTTGTATTTTTTTGTTTCTTTTTAATTTTGTCTTCCCTTTATTTATATTCTTTTTCACCCACTTTGCCACTCCTTATATTCTGAATATTTGTTTCTTGCTCTCTTCATCTCGCAACCTTCATATTTCCCTCACTGATTTTTCTCTCTCTTTCCTTCCTCACATTTCCTTATCTTCTTGCTAGTTTTTTTTTCTTGACCGTTTTTTTTCTTTTCACATTTCTCTCATTCACTTTTGTTATTTTTTACTTCTTTTTAATTTCCCTTATCGCTTTTCCCTACTTTCAATAGTATTTTACTCCACTTT
>NC_059261.1:1625689-1631885 GCF_017591435.1 Portunus trituberculatus | reverse complement strand
ATTAGGAATATAGGAGTGAAAGATGCATGGAGGAAAGAAATGCGTTGTAGGTAAATGTAATGAGAAGAGAATCATTAATTAAAAGAATACAAACAATAAGTGATTGAATGAATACACGAACACATAAATGAATGATAAACGCCCAAGGAAGACTGAGTGAATAGAAACAATAGAGATAACTATTTTACTACCTTCCACCACCACCACCATCACTACTACTACGACTCCTTTCCCCACAAACACTCTCCACTCCCAGCACACACCAAGACTCTTGTGCACTCTCCCCTCACCTCTAGCATCCCCCCCTTCCTTCTCCCACAATCAGGATGTGTTCTTTAGTCCCACCTCTCCTTTACTTCTCCGTCAATGCATCACCTCTCCTCCCACATCACACCCCTCCATCCATTATCCATTCACCCCTCTTCTCCCCGGCCCCTCCCCTTCTAAACAGTCTTGGTCTCACAATTAACTCTCTCTCTCTCTCTCTCTCTCTCTCTCTTTGGTTTCACACTGTGCTAGTTAATTAAGAGATGACTCAAAAACTATGCATTTAATACTCAGAGAGAGAGAGAGAGAGAGAGAGAGAGAGAGATTACTAGCTCCATTCCTATGAAAGTATAAGTGAACAATAAAAAAAATTATTGAGATTATAACTTTCACTACTAGAAGCGTCACAAAAGTATGCCACTAACAGCAGATCCAAGCTTAATTAACTAACTAATACCAGATCTAACCAAACTTAACCTGACCTGACCTGAGCTGACCTCCCTTCACCTGGCCCTGTGCTTGGCTTGACGCATCGCACTGGCCGCAGCCTGGCCTCCTTTACCCTGCCGTGCGCGAGATGTGCCAGACCAGCGGTGAGCAGCACTGCCGGGAGTGCCTCTCACCACTGCCGGCCATCGCCCCGCGCTTAGCTGCCGCCTGCGCGTGTGGTGTATACACATAGTATTATAATTATGTACTGCACAAGTCTTCTCAAGACGCTAGTTTATCATCACCCAGTGCTCCAACACGACCTGATCTTACATGTGACCGTGTAACCCCCCATTAAGCTTCTAGAATGTTCTGACCTACAGTTATGATGGTTCTCTACACCATGTGCTAACATGTTGTATATTCAATA
This sequence comes from Portunus trituberculatus, assembly GCF_017591435.1. NCBI lineage: Eukaryota > Metazoa > Arthropoda > Malacostraca > Decapoda > Portunidae > Portunus > Portunus trituberculatus. Next base: position 1,630,759 of record NC_059261.1, on the reverse strand, counting down.
AAGAATATTGTGTGTTGAGAAAAGTACGAGGCATTAATCTTTCTACTGACACATTTCAAGGCTCAAGTCTTGTGCATTATTGAAAAATTAACATTTTGTTTTGATTCTCACACTGTTTTTTGACCACCCATATGATACAAAGTGTGATATTTCTGCTTTATAGTTATCTTCTTCATACCATGAGGCACTAATCTTTCCAATGATACACATTTCAAGGCTAAGTCTTGTATATTATTGAAAAATGAGCTACATAGACACTTTATTTTGATCCACACACTGTTTCAGGCCAGCAATATGATACAGAGTGTGATACTTCTACCTTATACTTGTGTGTATTATATAACGAGGCACCAATCTTTCCACTGGCATACATTTCAAGGCCCATGTCTCGTGTATCATTGAAAAATGAGCTATACTAACACTCCGTTTTCAGTCACAGCACATTTTAGGCCACTCATATCAAACAAATAGTGATATTTCTGCTCTGGTTCTTTTTCTTACATAGTGAGCCACTAGTCTTTCCACTGATACAAGGTGAAAGCCAATGGCTACTGTAATATTAAAAACAAATCGAATTGTGTTTGAATTCACACAATATCACGAGTCATACTCTGTCACAGCTATAGGCATGCCATAGTGTGATTGTCGTCTGCTCCCGGGCCGCGAACGCGCAGAAGACGCAACTAAACACTTTGTGTGGCCCCTGTTCACCTAGTAGTAAATAGGTTTGGGATGTAACTCGAGGGATTGTGGCCTCGCTTTCCCGGTGTTTTGAGTGTGTTGTGGTCTCAGTCTTAACCGAAGATCAGTTTATGAGCTCTGAGCTCGCTCCGTAATGGGGAAGACTGGCTGGGTGACCAGCAGGCGACAGAGGTGAATTACACACGTAGCACAATAGACAAACTCCCAAAGCAATAGTAACACCAAAATAAAGCAAAACTAGAGAGTAACAAACTTACAGTTATGAACATTTTGTATCACTGACAGACGTCCATTGCAACACACAGTTACTAACGACACTTTCCTCCCTTCCCTCAACAGTCGCGTCACCTTCTGACACACACACACACACACACACACACACACACACACACACACACACACACACACACACACACACACACACACACACACACACACACACACACACACACACACACACACACCTGTCCTCTGATAAACACCACACAACGACAAGGACAAGTGACACAAAACTATAACAAAATGACACGACACTTTCTCTCACACAGACGGACATTTCCACCCTCCATGGCACACTGGAACAATTTCAATCTTGCTGGAGCGTCCAAACACCTGCATTTCCTCCTGTAGTGACACATGTGGTGGTTCCGGGCATGTGTGGCGCCGCAGGTGTCATGCCAGGTCAGGTCAGGTCAGGGTTTGCTTTTATATTCACGCCTCACTCATGTTGTGAAACCCGCTCATGTGTATTCACCTAGTTGTATTCACCTAGTTGTAATTTTACAGGGCCTGGGTATCATACTCGTGTGGCCCCGTCTCCATATCTACACACATCCAACTTTCCTTTAAAACTATGCACACTCCTCGCTGACACCACCTCCTCACTCAAACCATTCCACACCTCCACACATCTTTGTGGGAAACTATATTTCTTCACATCCTTCAAGCATATTCCCTTGGCTATCTTTTTACTATGCGATCTCGTAGTTCTATTTAAGTTTTCCTCTCTTAACATCATTTGCTCATTATCCACTTCATCCAGTCCGTTCAACAGTTTATAAACCTGTATTAAATCTCCTCTTTCTCTTCTTTGTTCCAAGGTAAGCAAATTAATTTCTTTTAATCTCTCCTCATAGGTCATTTCTGCCAATTCCGGAACCATTTTTGTTGCCATTCTCTGCAATCTCTCCAACTTCCTTATATGCTTCTTTTTATAAGGGGACCAAACCACTCCAGCATATTCCAATCTTGGTCTAATTACCGTACTAATTAATTTCTTCATCATATCTTTATCCATATAATGAAAGGCTAATCCAATATTTCTTATCAAATTATACGTTTCTCCAAACATCTTATCAATATGAGCCTCAAACTGCCCATGGTCTTGTATTATCACTCCCAAATCCTTTTCCTTTTCCACCTTTTTCAACACTACTCCTTCACCCATCTTATATGACCCTCTTGGCCGTCTTCCACTCTTCCCCATCTCCATCACATGACTTTTGCTCAGATTAAATTCCATTTCCACCTCTTGCTCCACTCCCAAATCTTATCCAGATCTGCCTGTAAAATTTCACAATCTTCTTCACTCTTCACATACCTACACAACTTCGCATCATCCGCAAACAAATTAATATAACTGTTTACTCCCTCTGGCATGTCATTAATATATACAAGGAAAAGTATTGGTGCCAGCACTGAACCTTGTGGGACTCCACTCTCCACCACCAACCAGTCCGACTTTGCATCCCTTATTACCGTTCTCATCTCCCTCCATCTCAAGTAGTTTTCCATCCACTTTAACACTTTTCCTTTCAGTCCTCCATAAATCTCTAATTTCCATAGCAGTCTCATGTGAGGTACCTTGTCAAAAGCTTTTTTAAATCCAAATATACACAGTCCATCCATCCCTCTCTCTTGTATTTTGTCAACCACTCTTGAATAAAAGCTCAGTAGATTTGTTACACATGACCTCCCTTTCCTAAAGCCAAATTGATGATCCGATAATAACTTATGATCCTCCAGGAACCGTATCCAATATTTCTTTATCACCCTCTCACAAATCTTACCGACCACACTTGTTAGAGACACAGGTCTATAGTTAAGAGGCTCTTCCTTACTGCCTCCCTTATAAATGGGCACCACTTCAGCTCTTTTCCACTCTACCGGTACTTCCCGTTTCTAATGAGCACCTTATAATATCATATAATGGATCAATCAATTCTTCTCTACATTCCTTCAATAATTTTCCTGAAACTTCATCTGGTCCCATCGCTTTATCATCTTTAAGTTCCTCCAACATTTTATATAACTCCTTTTTAGGTATCTTAATGTCATCCATGTGCACATTTCTTTCTACATTCTGAGGCTTTACAAACATTGTTTCTTTAGTAAATACTTGCTGAAACCTATTATTTAGCAATTCCGCGATATTCTTAGGGTCATCTACTATCCCTTGCTCTCCTTTTAACCTTTCAATGGACTCTCTCTTTTTAAGTTTACCATTTATGAACCTGTAAAACAATTTTGGATGTTCCTTACTCTTGTCTACAATATTTTTTTCAAATTTTCTTTCTTCCTCCCTCCTTACCCTCACATACTCATTTCTCGCCACTCTATAATTCTCCTTATTTAGTATATTCCTGCTCTTTTTCCATCTTTTCCAAGCCACATCTCTCTTTTCCTTAGCCTTAACACAAGTTGCATTAAACCAATCCTTTCTTCCTTCCTCTCTCGGTTTATACTTTGGTACAAATTTCATAACTCCTTCTTTATAATATTTCATAAAAATCTCATATTTTTTTGCACTTCTCTGATTTGTAACATCTCCTCCCAATCTAATTTTCTGAAATAATTTTTCAAACTTTCTGTGTCCATCTTTCTATAATTCAATCTACCACTCCTGTATGTCTCGTCTTTCCTTCGCTGTGTTGTTGCTATCTGCATTTCCATAACCACATGATCACTCTTTCCCAAAGGACATTTGTATTGTATATCCCACATAGGTACACTTCTCTTGTTAACACCAAATCCAGTCTAGCCGGTTCATCATCTCCTCTATATCTAGTATTTTCCTTCACCCTCTGTTCCATCATATTTTCCATCATTAGATTAAGAAATCTCTCTCCCATGCTTCCTCTCCAACACCACTTACTAGATTTTCCCAATCCACCTCCTTACAATTAAAATCTCCTACTAGTATCACCTTTCTTTTCCAGATAATACACTTTCCAAACTCTGTAAAGTATCCTTGATCATATTGTCGTATTCCTTAATGTCCAAGAATTTGTTTTAGGAGGTACATAGGTCACCATGATTATTAATTCTTTTCCATCACTTTTATCCTTATGCTTATCACTTCTGCGTTGTTCTTCCCATACCAAACCTTATCCACATTTATTTATTTCTTCGTCATAATCATAACTCCTCCTCCACCTTTACTCTCTCTATCCTTTCTCCATATATTATATTTATTATTCAAATTTACCTTTGTTTTTTCATGTAATTTTGTCTCAGTCAAACACACTATATCAGGCTTCTCCACCATCATATAGTCTTGCAATTCCAATCTACTTGACAGTATCCCATCTATATTAGTATACATTACGGTCCACCCACTGCTCCCTCTAGAGCAGTGGTTCTCAAACTATGGGTCGCGACCCAAAGTTGGGTCGCGAGATCAATTTTGATGGGTCGCAGGGACACAGGAACATTAACATGCTTTCAGTGTCTCAGTGTATTTCAGTTACTAAATTGAATTATTATTCTTTAACCACAAATTACTTTTGTTATGTATGTTCATCTTCCCCCCACCTCCCCTCCTGGGCACCACGTAATGGTGTCTCTGACAGGAATGACTCCTGTATCAAACGCGTATGTTGGACTGGCAGTGGGCCCATGCAGGCTCGTGTATATAACTATAAATCATTGTACATTTTCTTTCTCTTTACCTTACTCTGGGTCGCGAAGGAATGAAATGTTCCAAATAGGGTCGCTCATGAAAACGTTTGAGAACCACTGCTCTAGAGACTAGGGGTTCCTCCGCATTCCTTCTCTCCACATACCACTTTCTGACTCTCTCTCCTATAACTCTCCAAAAAAACTTTTCTCTTTCCTCCTCAGACCGCTCATCATTTTTCCTTCTCGCCTCATCCAACAATTCCTTATATCTTCTCTCTTCCTCATTTCTATTTTTTCTTATGTACACCTCTTTACAACTTTCTATCTCTCTTAACTTTGATGTTCTATATAGGATATCCTCCGCAGATTGTTGTGACTTCAGTACTACTTTAATCGGTCTGCTCACTCCCTCCTTATACGGACCCAGTCTATGGATCTCTTCCACTTCTTCTTGTAGGTCTTTTTTTT
>NC_059261.1:1608189-1623189 GCF_017591435.1 Portunus trituberculatus | reverse complement strand
CGTTACCCTACGGAACGAGCTCAGAGCTCATTATTTCCGATCTTGGAATAGGTCTGAGACCAGGCACACACCACACACCGGGACAACAAGGTCACAACTCCTCGATTTACATCCCGTACCTACTCACTGCTAGGTGAACAGGGGCTACACGTGAAAGGAGACACACCCAGGTTTCTGCGAGTCTCGCCAATGTATCGTGCCATACAGCAACAACAAATAAGCTCATAAACAACGTTGGAGGCGAGATTTGCAGGAACGCTATCTTTGAATTTGAAAAAAAGGGCCAATGGTATAAGCAATGGTGAAAAGAAACAAAATTTTAGTTTGAGGATAGTATGTTTTTAAAGAAGTAGTGTGAGTTTTCCTGATAGGGTAACTCAAGTGACCATAAAAGTGTAGCGTAATGTAGTTTTTGTTATCACCGGAGCCTGAAAAGGGCGAGAGGGATTGATAAATTTGCTATCAAGAAATTTTGAGATAACTGTGTTAATAACATTACGAGGAAAACTATTATTAAGGAAAAAAAAATAGTAAGAAACTTAATCTCCTTGTCAAATAAATCCCAAGAGGAAGTTAGGCTGTAACCTCTATCTATACAACAATGTCTTAATTGCTGTGGCACAAAAGAAGGGAAATTTATTCCTAATCCAATAAAAGTTGGCTTAGGTAGACAGTGGCGTGAAGTATATTATCCACACGAGTTTGGAGTACATCCAGAAAATGTAGAGCACCATTGTTCTCCACTCAACAAGTAAATTCTACATTCGGGTGCCTAGAATTAATGTCACCAAACACAACGGAATGTGTGTGGAGTCTCTAAAAAGCACAAAATAATCCTCTACATATCTACGAAAGTAAGCAGCTTTAAACGAGGAAGGCCAATCACCAAACTAATCATTTTCATTTAAACACATAAAAACGTTCACTAGTGTAGGACCCAAACAAGAACCCATGGCCACTCCATCAGTCTAATATACAACTTCTTATTACACAAAAAAGGCGAATCTTTCACACCAAAATGTATTTATGTAATATGAAAAAAAGTAATAAGTAATAGGTAATCATTGTACTGCTGTGGCCTATAACCAATCTATCTATCTACCTGTGTGTGTGTGTGTGTGTGTGTGTGTGAAGGAGAGGTGTACAGAGGGTGACACGATCGAATCACTGCTGATCGTCACCAAAGAGATACATCTTCAGTATGCAGAGGTGCAGCGCCAGCATTGTTCCTCACCGCTCCCTGGCTGTCTTGGCTCTGATCTCATTGGTCAGCTGAGCCACACCACAACTTTACAGGTCCTCTTCCAGACACTGCACAATGATGGGCGCCCCGTCCCCAGGTTTGCGGCCCTCACAGTCCCCTCCAAAGTAGGCGGAGCTGTTCAGAGTTGCCAGGTGCTCTCGCGATTCCTCTGGGTTTGCACACATCAGTCTGAACACCTCCGCCATCCATCTGGCAGGGTCCTCCTCCCGCCCCGCCTCAAGCTGCTTGCCACCCTCACACCTCCTATGCTCCAACCACCGCAGGAATGCGTTCTTGAAGCAGAACCCGCTCGGCACAGGAATTTTCCACTCCCGTGTGTCAAACCAGGTGCAGAAGCTCTTCTTGTGACGTGGCATCCAGGGCTCTGCCTTCAGGAGGGAAAGAAGTACCTTTCCCATCAGCTGTACCTGGCGCTCTACGGGGCTCAACGTCTCCAGCACCTTTGCCTCTGTCAAGGCAAAGCTGCAGCGCCATGTGGCGTCCGCGGCATTACTGAGCTGTATGGTGGTGGTGTCCGCGGGAGTGAGGAAGGGTCTGGGGATTTGTTTCGGCCACGGCACCTCCAGCACCGGCACCAGGTCCACGCCAACCAGCAGCAGGGGGTATTCTTTTCCCTGCCACGCCAGGGCGATCCCCACGCCCACCTGCGTGCTGGTCAGGCCCGGCGGCACCAGGCTCAGTCTTTTATCTAGCAGGGTGTGGCCAGTGAGGCAGCGGTGCACCTTCTCGTACAGACTGGCCATGAAACTATTCCCCTGAAGGTGTGGGTTGTTGGTCTTTACAGATATCTCTAACCTGCCCTTCAGCAGGGCTTCTTCCTCCCTTCTCTCACTAACATTTACTCCCACGCCGTCCTCGTGAAGAACGATATTTACGTCAAACTCGTCGGGGGCGTACAACTTGGAGCCGTCCCGAGAGCTGCCCGCCAGCCTCAGGTCGCCTTGGTAGGTGGGATACGCGGCTGACACCTTATCCATGATGGCTTTCAGTTCCGCCATCACCACCTTACGTATTTCAAGGGCCTCGCCTCGTGACAAGTCAACAGCCACTCGTTGAGCCTCCTGCTGCAGCTTCCTAACCTCTATCTGCTTCATAAGTTTCTTCGTGACGCTGTCGGGATTACGACGTTCAGATGGGATCAGAGGCTTACCGTCATATTTTTCATAAAGCTGCAGATACGCCTGAAATCCTCGCATCACTTCCTTAGCAGTGGTGCCCGCGCGACAAGGAGGGTCCTGCACAGCTTGTTGGGCCAGCAAGTCAAAAGTTTTTGTGTGGCCAAACATGGCGGCCAGGTGTCCGGGCGTCTGACCATAGGTGTCACACTGTTGAAGTTTGGCGCCGGCGCTCATCAACAGCGCCACGCAGCTGTCCTCGCCGTGCGAGGCTGCCTCATGAAGGGCGGTAGTGCCGCATGCTTTGTCCAGCACATCGTCCAGTGGGTGGCGACCCTCCCGCAGCAGCAGATATGTCAGCTGTAGCAGACCTTTCCGCACAGCCAGCAACAGACAGGCGCGGCAATCATCTGAGGACACAGTCTGAACATCGCCCTTCTTGTGGGGGTTGAAAAGAACTCTCTGTACGTCCAGCGCGGTCCGTGCCGCCGCCTTCTCGCGATCTGCTTTCTGGCGAAGCTCAAGATCCTCCAGTTTCGTCCGCTCCTCCTCGAAGAGCCTCTGTGAAATGAGAGAGAGAGAGAGAGAGAGAGAGAGAGAGAGAGAGAGAGAGAGAGAGAGAGAGAGAGAGAGAGAGAGAGAGAGAGAGAGGTCATTGATCGTAGCTGGGGGTATATATATATATATATATATATATATATATATATATATATATATATATATATACAGCCTCACCTGCTCCAGCTGCTGTTGCTCTTTGTCGGTCATGATGTGGAGGGGAAGGCGACCGCCGGAGTCCGGCACGTAGGGGCAGGCCCCGAAGTCCATGATTAGCAACTCGGCCATGTCCTGGTGGCCGGCGTCCAGCGCGGCATGCAGGGCACTGCTGCCCGAGGCTGGGGTAAAGAAAAGCCACGCTCCTGCACTGTGTAGGAATGATGCAGTCAGTGGGCAGTTGGCGGCTGCGGCCTTTGCCAGCAGGTCGCTGAGAGTCGCTCGGTTAGTGTCCTCGCCCCTTCTCCAGGCAGCCTGCCACGGAGTATCCCCCTCGATGTCTTCCAGGAGACTTTTGATGCCATCCACAAGGACGCCGCTCACTTGTACCAGACGACGCTGCTCCGCACGCAGCCGGCAGCAGTAGGCCTGTGAGACAGTGAGGGTTGGCACATCAGGCAGGGCACGCAAACACCCCTGCACGTCTGGCCTCTCAGCCTCGCTTTGGACAAGGGGTAAGGGAAGGAAGAGGAACAGAAGCAGGGCAGGTGGAAGGTTACTGTTTCCTACACTACACGACTAAGCAATGTGTGTGTGTGTGTGTGTGTGTGTGTGTGTGTGTGTGTGTGTGTGTAGAGGGCGTTCGTGAAGGTTAAATAGTTAGTAGAAAAACTGCACATATTTACGCTAAATACACACTCCAGAGAAGTGTTGTAGAAGCACTGCTCGTGTGAAAAGGTGTGTAAGTGTTGCTAGAACCTACTTATGTAAAAACCTGTGACGCAAACAAGTTGGACTTAGCCAAAACTAACCCCTAAATATTAGAGGTACCTGGCTAACACCCCCAAAAATAATCTTTCAATATTAGAGGTGCTTGGCTAACACCCCCTCTCGTCGTGTGGGTCACTTCTTCGCATGCGCAGTGCGCTCTAGTAACGCGTCCATAGCAACCACACCAGAGCAGTACACCCACCTGAATGGCAGACTTAAATGTTTTAACAAATGTTGATTCTGTCTGCTCATTGACACCAAGTAGTGTAGATAGAATAAAAAATACCCAGTTGAAGCAGACTTTGGCAACACTCATCATCAAGGAGACAAGAAAACCTGAACTATCGAATGCAGTACTACTTGCAGAGCTGTAAAGTACGAAGCAGTCACTGAGGGAGCTGGCTACCATCAAGCAGCAGGTGGCTAGCTTATCTGAGAGACTGGACGATGCATACAAAATCATACACCAACAACAACTGTTTTTGGAGACTTTGATAGTAAAGATCGCAGGTTAAACCTCATCATAACTGGAATCTCTGAATAAGCCGACGAGCTTGGCAGCACGGATGAGGAAACGATTAGCAAGGTGATGGAGGCAACAAGGTGCGATGCAGCATTAGAGCAACGCGGACGGGTGGCACGGCGACTCGGAAGACCAGACATGAGGGCTATGCACATCAATGTGAACTATCAAACTCAGAGAGACATTATTGTACGCGCAGGGAAAAATCTTGAAAAATGCGAACCAAACACTGTCCAAAATATACCTAAAGAAAGACATACATCCCGCTGTCAGGAGAGAAAGTACACACCTAAGGAAGAGAGAAAGAGAAGAAAAAGAAAAACCAGGAAGTGTTGGAGTGAACATAGAGTATGATTGGAAAAATCGTGTACTGTTGCGAGATGTAGGGGTGCCTGATAGGTTTATACCTCATTTTGTCTAAGTTCTTACCCCCTCCGTGATTTAAAGCTATGCTCGTGGAACATTTCAGGCTTAAAAGATAAACTTCAAGAGCAGAATATACTTATGTTTATTCTTAAATTTCATATTATCTGGATTCTAGAGTCGAAGTTGTATTTTAAAGTGAGTGTTCCGGGATTTAGCATTTACAAGAATGTATCAAGAGAAGGCCAACACAGGGGAGTAATAATTTTCGTGAAGAGTAAAATAATGGACTGTGTGATACAAGTGGAAACAGAAGAAGGTCAGATTTGGGTGGTATTATCGTGTTTGCAGACGCTGAAATTAGGCGGAGTGACTCACCTTATTACAGCCCAGTATACAGTATAGCGCACTCACTAAACACATGGATGATCAAGGTAAAGTCATAGCCCTGGGTGACTTCAATGCACACGTGGCAACACCACAGTTCAAAGACAACAATGGCAACTACTACCAATACCACGGCGTACGGAATAACGTGGTCAACGAACACGGCAGGACATTGTTAAACATCTGTAACAATAACGGACTGACAGTAGCAAACCACTTTTACAGAAACGGAAACATATTTGGAGGTGGAGACGTGATCACTGGCTATCTGAAATCGACTGATGCATTATAAAGAATGCATGTATAGACATGATCACAAACCTCCGGGTGGATCAATCTGTACCTAGATCGGACCACGCTCCACTCTGTGTCACCGTGTCCATGGCTGCAAGACAGGCTATGTCTTCCGACGAATTACTGCACAGGGCATCGGTACTGGGGAAACAGCAGTATACGCACAAAAGATAAAATCCAAGATCCAAGAGACACCACCACCGATACTGACAGAAATGAACGAGGCATGTGATGTGGAGGCAGCGGTAACTGAGGGATGCCGCATCATAAGAGCGGCGGCTGCTACTGCCGCTGTTCCTTCTAGTAGAGTGACCAACCCGACAACGACAAGTTACTATCAACAATGCTTGGGACTTGCTGGAGCCAAGGTGGAAAAGATCATTAGAAACCAATGATACGAAAATGATTTGGAAATCTATTAATTGGAAAGGAAATGTTGATCAAAATATAGATGAAACACCTAATGAAGCTCATTTTAAAGAAAACCTGGAAAATTTGTTGAATCCTGAAAATGCACGAACAAATTCCAGTTGGGATGTTAGCACGGTACCTTATATACCAGTATTAGATGACCCTTTTACGTGTGAGGAGCGAAGTCAGATAAACTGTAATAAGAATGTGAACAAGACTTAGTGTGGAATATGTCCTGGTGTATTCAGAATGTTGTCAGCATCCTGGTTAATGTTTTTCCTGACTATATTCACTATCGTATTTACCAAAGTGTTGTACCCCCAAGCGTGGTGTTACAGTAAGCTCACGGTGTTGCTTAAATCAGGTAATAAGATGATGTGTGGAAATTATAGGAAAATAAGTATTACAGGCACACTAACCAGAATTTTTGGCACATTGGTATTCAACAAATTAAAACTTTGGATTAACATTGATAAATGTCAGGCAGGTGGCCAAAAAGGAAGGGGCTGTTTGGAACATGTGGTGTCCTTAAGATCACTTTGTGACTATGATAGTTATAAAAAAATTATATTATGTACTTTTCATTGGTTTTAGCAAAGATTATGACAGAATTCCCAGAGATAAATTAATTGAGAGATTAAAAGAATAAGTATGTGGGAAAGAAATGTTGCATGTTATAAAAGCAATGTACACTTGCACTAAGAACATCTTGACATCTGCAATAATAGATGCTATAGCATCTGTGGGTGTCCGTCAAGGGCTTATTGTTTGGTATATAAATTGATAAGATAGTGCAAATGATAAAAAATATCTATAGAGAGAGATAGTTTCCTAGGTAGTTTACATGTGTTGTTGATAATGGATGACGCTGTAGTACTTGCGACTTCCTGAAAAATGTGTTTGAAAAAGATTACTTACTGTTTTGGAATTTTGTAAGGTGAGCGGAATGATAATTAATGAAAAGAAAACCAATTTCTTTGTAATAAACGGTGACAAGAACGACAGGCAGAGCTTGAACATTGGTGGGATGCAGATGCAGTGTTGTAACAAGTATCTGTATCTGGGTGCATGGTTCATCGACGTGGCTTCAACCAACACTGCAACACTGCACGTCACTGCACCACACAACGAGTGAAGGCAAAAATTTTGGTTAGTGTGCCCGCAATACTTATTTCCCTATAATTTCCACACATCAACTTATTACCTGATTTAAGCAACACCGTGAGCTTACTGTAACACCAACGCTTGGGAGTACAACACTTTGGTAAATACGATATTGAATATAGTCAAGAAAAACATTAACCAGGATGCTGGCAACATTCTGAATGACCATTCACATCAGCATGATATATTAGCACGGCCTAACTCACATCCCGACGTCGGATATTCTTGGGTTGCCATTGATCGCTGGCTGTTTTAATACGCGACTCGGTATACAGCCAGCCAGCTCGCAAGACACACACATTCTAAAATTCATATTATAATAAATCTTGAGGTATTGAGTCTTTGTACTGCAAAACATTAATTCCAAGTGTTTATCCTAACATAATTCATATGATCTGGTAATACACACTCTACAAAACTGTTATTATAAGCTTAATACTCACTTGGATGGGTGACCGCCTGGGAACACCAGATGTTGTTGGCATTCCATTATTTTTTCAGTTGCGTCCTCCCCGCTGAGTTGGAAGGACGTCAAAATTATTACTCCGTGTTTGCATGAGTTGCAGCCCCTACAAGAGAAAATCAGAAGTGATTTGGAGTGATCACGCCTACTCAGTGGCTACTGAGGGAGGTCTAGGCCCGTTTTGCCAGCCAGAAATAAGCCAGAAGACAGAAAATAAGCATCCATGCCTGGGCTTGGTGGTGCCCCCGCCACAAAGCCTGCTGCTTCCCACGTGGGCCCAGCACAAAGGACTATGCTCGTCGCAGGCACTGTTGAGGTGGAGGTAGGCGTAGCAGCCCTAGAGGACATGGAGATTGTTGAGGAGCCTCGTCCTGCACCATCTGGCAAGGAAAAACACCAGGGAAATGCTGCTGCTGACCAGATTCCCTGTCGAGATGAACCTGCCCCGGCCACCTCGGACCGTAAACAAAGGCGTCGTCTGTTCTTCCCTGCTGGCCATGGGAAGACAGCCAGTGAGCTTTTCAGCTGGTTTGCTGCCCTGCTGAAACAACATCCAGACCTGCAGCCACTGTACAAGGAGGGACGGAACCAGCCCTATATAACGGTCAGTACTGACTCCTCCTTTTACGCCACCCTGGTGAGTGAGGGCTTTCTGGGCCTGGTTATGGAGTGCCCTGGCGACGATGGCACTCACCCTGTTATTATCCATGGAGTGGCGACCCACATCAATGTCAACCTGATAGAGGTACCAGCTGGATTCCATGGGCTGAAGAGGAGGATGGTGGGGCAGATGGCAAGGCCCCACCTGTTGGGAGTGGTGACAGGCAAGGTGCCCACTGAGGTGAATCTCCTGGGCCTTGGACGTCGGCGTGTGGAGCGGTATACACCTGAACCTGACCTGTGCCGCCACTGCAGTCACTGGGGACACAAGGAGTGGCGCTGCCAGTCTGCCCCTCGCTGCAGGTACTGTGCTGGGCCCCATAAGTCAGCACAGAGCCTGGATAAGATCAAGGAGGGCACCAAAATCCCTCCTCACTGCTGCAATTGTGGAGGTGACCACAACGCCCACTCCACCGTCTGCACTGTCAGGCCTCGGCCCCAAAGGGAGCCTGCCAAGGATGAGGTGAGTCGGCCCAGGCTTGTTTTCCGCCAGGCTCCACCTCCTCAGACCAACGCATGGGCAACGAAGCCCTCCTTCACGGCCGCTGCCCCTCACCTGTCCCAGCCTTCCTGCCCCACCGCTGGCACTTCAACCACACCTGCCGTGTTACCACCTTTGCCGCAGCGCACTGCTACAGTGCCCCCTGTGCCTCTAAACACAGTGTCCCAGGCAGGCATCACTCAGGAACTGCCTGGCACCGACGCTACCCAGCAGCTAATGGCGTTGGTGAGTACACTAGTCGCCAAAGTGGACAATCTGACTGCAACAGTCTCTGGTCTTAGTACCGAGTTTGCCGCCTTCAAGAACCAGCAGCACACAGTATGCAGTGAGACCTCCACTGTGGCCCCAACCCCATCCCTAGCCAGCGGTGCTCAACAGGGCCAAGGAGAGAGTGCCGTGTGTCAGCATAGCCTGTGTGACCCACCCACGATAAAGGACAAGGCCGCAGGGCAATGTGCAACTGCTGCTGCACCCACACCGAGGATGGATACCCCGCCAAGCCAGTCAAGGGAGCCACACGACAGCCCCGGAGCCTCTCAGGGATGGCCCCTGCTCCCCCTGCTTCAGAGAGCAAGTCACCTGTGGCAGACTGTGAGGAGGATAATGCAGGTGAATGGACACTGGTCAACCGAAAGAAGAAGCGGTGCCACAGCCCAATCCCAGTCCGGACTGCCAGCCCCGAGCCGGACCAGGGACCCCTGAAGACTGCCAGGCCCGAGCCAGACCAGGGACATCTGAAGACTTCCAGCTCCGAGCCAGACCAGGGACATCTGAAGACTGCCAGCCCCGAACCAGACAAGGGACATCTGATGGCAGCCATGCAGATGCTGATGGAGCAGATGTCTCGCCTGACGCAGGAAGTGGATGGCCTGAAGACACAGATGCAACACAATCGCGATGAACGGTAAGACTTTCCGCACCCTAACATGGAATGTCAATGGTCTACATGCCCGTTTCACTGACTTACACTCTCATGTCCTTCTCCATAAACCTGACATTATTGCCTTACAGGAGGTAGGGCCAAGGGTGCCTGAGCTGCGGGGTTATGCCTCCCACACCCTCAGTTGTGGTGACGGCAGTAGTCGGAGGATGGCCACTTACATTAAACATGGGATTCCAGCTAACTTCATGGAAATGGGGGGTCACTGAGGGTATTGAATTTATTACTATTTGCTTAATATTGTTCCTAATAATTTATTACTTAGTTTGATAGCACATATATGACGTAAAATTTTTTTTCCAGCATACCGAGTTATATGTGCTAAATTAAGTTATCTGGCGAATTTGGCAGCTTTCCGACTTCGGGAATTCACACCCTGCCCTAATTTTTGACGTTATGTGCATGCACAGGTATATTTAATCACGGCGTTTACTTTTGACTTCAAATGTGTCGTAGCCGACACCCGTGAAGTAATTCGAACAAGTGAAGTTATGATGTCATAACACATCACAAAGTACCTCGTCCATCTCATACTCCTCTTCTCTCCCACTATCACTCGTTTCCTAACACCCTCCCATCCCCCAGTATAATTTACGTTATCCTGGTATGACGAGAGTGGCACATTGCTGCCATGTCCAACATGCCACGTTGCAGGTGTGGTTGTATAACCGTAGTTGCATTGTGACTTTTACACTATTTCAATAGAGAGAAAGCAGCCAAGAAAGTACGCCTTAGTTTGGACAGGTAAGAAACATTTATTTATTTCTTATCGTTGTCAATGAAGTTTTCAATGGCATCCCTGTAATGTCTGCATTGGAAACGATAATTTGATAATTGGGCCAATATATGAAATATCATAGGCATGCAAAAATATATTGTAAAGGTTTCCCTTCACCACACAGGCCTTATGACCGTGTCGCAGAGGCCATGGGGATGAGTGTGAGTACTGTGTGGATGATGGTGAAACGCAGCAAGAGCTCGCGTTCTGGGTCACCAACACCGCCCGTTACAGCCACTCCCCCGGCAACATCGTCTGGAACACCGACGTCCATCCCCACCACGGCCGTCTTTGACAATTTCGCCATTGGTGCCATTCGCTGGCATGTACACAACAAGTTTGCTGCCAAACAGCCCGTCACTATTGGTATGTTTAGTGAAGAGTTAAAGAGGGCGGATATCATCCCGGAAGAAACTGCACAGACCACGGTGCGGCGATTGCTTCACAGCATGGGGTTCAGGTACAAAACTTCACAAAAGAAAATGTACGGGAAGAAGGAAACTTTAGATATTGTGTGTCGTCATGTTAACGCTCTTCGATCACTCAGGAAGCATCAGGAGGAGGGGAGACAGGTGGTTTACGTTGATGAGACTTGGTTTACTACCTGAATGCACCACAGTAAAGAGTGGGTGGACACAACACAGCCTAACACCAGTGCCACATTCAGCTGTCAAGTGCCCCCTGGGGAGGATGAGCGCTTTGAGGTAGTAGCACGTGGCACAGATGAGGGATTCATTGATGAATCATTTCTGTGCTACTTGCCAAGAACAACACAGGAGATTACCATGGTGAAATGAACAGCGTCTTATTCATTCGCTGGCTGACATCACAGCTTTTGCCGGCGCTCGCTGAACCATAGGTGCTGGTGCTGGACAACGCTCCCTACCACAGTCAGCTGACCGAGGAGACCCGTTGCCCCACCACAAGAAAAGCGGAGATCGTGAAATGGTTGGAGTGCCGCAGCCTACCATTCCCACCACATGCTACGCGACCCGAGTTGCTGCTGATCTGCAAGGAGAACCGGCCCGAATCACGCTACACGGCAGACGAAATCATCCGATCATGGGTTCATGAGGTCATCTGGTTGCCACCAACTCAGCCAGATTTAAACACCATCGAACAAGTATGGGGCTGCATGAAACAACATGTGCGTTCAACGTTAGCGCGGTTCACTCAGGCAGACCTGCAAGCGCGGCTCCAGGAGGCAAAGGTTATCGCAACCAAGGTGTGGGCGGGTGCTGTGAGAAGGTCCAGATCGTTGGAAGAAGAGTACTGGCCATCGGACAGCATACATGAAAATATGGAACCCGTCACCATCACCATGGACAGCGATGACGAGGATGAACTGTTTATATGGAATGAAATAAAATGCATGTCCAGTTATAGTCATAATTTCCCTAGCCATCATATGTATAAACTTGTTATCGAATCACCTCTCCGGGTGCATGGTATTCAATAATTAATACTTGTATTTCAGAGAGAGAGAGAGAGAGAGAGAGAGAGAGAGAGAGAGAGAGAGAGAGAGAGAGAGAGAGAGAGAGAGGAAATGGGGAGGAAGGAGGGAAGGGGATGGATGGATGGGATAGACAAGGTACTTTGTGATGACGTCACTTCACGGGTGTCGGCTACGACACATTAATTTTTGAAGTCAAGAGTAAGCGCCGTAATTAAATATACCTGTGAATGCACTATAGCGTCAGAAATTAGGGCAGGGTGTGAATTAGGCCGTGTTAATATATCATGGTGATGTGAATGGTCATTTCGGATATATGAGCGAAAAACGATGGGTCAAGCCGGCTGAGATACATAATGTGGCTTCACTGCAGTGTGAGGCAATGCCGGACACAGGCAAGGCAGGACACTAATACTTACGGTGGTGAGGGTGGCTAGCACTTGATGGGTCACGTTGGGGCTCTGCCAAGCGTCCTGCAGTAGGCTGGCAGAGAGTGAGGCGCCGCTCGCCAGCAGTAGGCTGACAGTACGTGGACGGTCGGTGGTGACAGCCAGTTTGAGGGCGGAGCGACCACCCCGAGACTCTACTGGGGCGCCCCTACACAGGAGGCGGGACACCTCCTGCACGTGGTCCCCGCGAGTGACTGTTGATAGCAGCTCCTTGTACAGTTGGTTGGAAGACGCGCCGCCCTGCCGGAGAGAGAGAAGGGAAGCCCAGATGGTAATGGCATTGCAGGGACAGGCATACATTACATGTATTGTACATAATATGATAGAGTAACATGTCACTGTAGTGGTGGCTGGCGCAGTGTTCACAAAGTATCGCTCCGTGACAACTAAAATATTCACTACTGGCTGTGGCGACGTATTCCACTGTGTGTGTGTGTGTTCACGGTCATCTGTTGGTGTGTGTGTGTGTGTGTGTGTGTGTGTGTTCACGATCTCCTCCTGGTGTAAATTCACCTCGGTCATCTGCTGGTCACCCAGCCAGTCTTCCCCATTACGGAACGAGCTCAGAGCTCATAGACCGATCTTCGGGTAGGACTGAGACCACAACACACTCCACACACCGGGAAAGCGAGGCCACAACCCCTCGAGTTACATCCCCTACCTATGTACTGCTAGTGAACAGGGGCCACACATTAAGAGGCTTGCCAATTTGCCATGCCGTTTCCCGGGACTCGAACCTGGCCCTCTCGGTTGTGAGTCGAGCGTGCTAATCACTACGTGTGTGTGTGTGTGTGTGTGTGTGTAATTCACTGTTTGATCTGCTGCAGTCTCTGACGAGACAGCCAGACGTTACCCTACGGAACGAGCTCAGAGCTCATTATTTCCTATCTTGGGATAGGTCTGAGACCAGCAGGCACACACCACACACCGGGACAACAAGGTCACAACTCCACGATTTACATCCCGTACCTACTCACTGCTAGGTGAACAGGGGCTACACGTGAAAGGAGACACACCCAAATATCTTCACCCGGCCGGGGAATCGAACCCCGGTCATCTGGCTTGTGAAGCCAGCGCTCTAACCACTGAGCTACCGGGCCGTGTGTGTGTGTGTGTGTGTGTGTGTCACTGCTTACTATAACAACTGTGTTGAATATTGCGTTTATGTCCGAAGTTTGCCCTGCGTCATGGGGTTAGAGATAAAATATTTGCTGTTTTTAAAAAGAGGTATAATAACAGATCAGACACGAACAATTATAAAGACATAAATGTCATTAATTCCATTACTAAATTACATGATATGTTACTGTGCCACATACTGGTCACTGGTTCATCCTGTTTCGTGAATGAATTTATCAAATGAATCCAACAGACGTGCTCGCCTGACGGGTTCCTCGGTTGGCTCCATACCTTAATGTTGATGGGACGACACTGTACTCTTGGAAGGGTGGTGGAGAAAGTGAAGGTGTCAGACTTTTTGCAGAGAGTACTGTTTGTTTATCAATGAAGCCAAGACAAAGCTTTTCGTTGTCCATGGTACAGCTAGGTGGTGACGCGGACCCGTTAGGATTTTCTTTTGTCAGCTTATAGCTGGTGTAGGTATACATGAAGAATATGATTTTCTTTTGTCAGCTTATAGCTGGTGTAGGTATACATGAAGAATATGAGAAGTCAGCTCCACCCTTTAGCGGCGCACGCAATTTTATTTATAGTGTTACCCATATTAGGGCCCATATCACCACCCAAGTACATGTTTAGTGTAAGGCAATTACACCTCCACCTAGAACTTGGTTATTAGGGTGACATGTATACATATATAACTTTAAACCACTCAACAAATGACATTTTCAAGACGGCACGTGGTGGATTCGAACCTACGCATGGACGTCTGCCCTATCCCAAGCTCACCACCTTATTTACTACACCACAGACTAACTATCGCCCCTTGTTCAATGTACATGTAGGACCTCGGAGCGCCTTTCACGATTGACGGCTCAGTGTCCTCCACCGTTAAGGTGCACGCTAAAATCAAAATAAGTCAGCCTATCAAATGTTTGGCATGTGTTAAAGGAAACAATGAACAATGTGCCGTTCGTGGTGAAGCAGAGGGTGTTTGACGCGGCACTTATGTCCACGCCTCTGTATGGCTGTGAGTCGTGGTTAGGAGCTGACTTGGAACCCATCATTAGGTTATATAATTGCGGCATTAAGCAACTGTTGGGTGTTAGGAAGCCAACTCAGAAGGAGTGTGCTATACAGAGGCGGGAAACCCTTCCCTCCCTGACTCGGTGATGCTTCGGCACCACAAATTCTTTAAGAAGAATGTATCAGAAAAAGGAATGGGCTCCTTGATGATCCACTGATGTGTTGTGGTATAGAGAAAGTCACCGAGGTAACACCGCCGCGAGTACAACAGTAAGGGACTATATTAACACAGCTGTACCTTGTATGCAGCACAGCAGCTTATGCTGGGCGTGTCAGTGCTCTCTCTCTCTCTCTCTCTCTCTCTCTCTCTCTCGCTGTCTGTGTGTCTGTAGTGCAGCCCTTACTGTGACAGACACGCACATATATAGTCACACACACACACACACACACACACACACACCTGTGGACACTGGTGGGCGTGCAGTGCCTGAATCACTGGGCGATGGCCTGCCTTCTGTGCCAGATCGGCTGGCATCAGGTTGTCTGGGGTAAACACGTGAGGGCTGACGCCGCGTCCCAGCAAAGCCTCGACACCATCACTGGG
>NC_059261.1:1598044-1607689 GCF_017591435.1 Portunus trituberculatus | reverse complement strand
TTAATATATATATATATATATATATACATATATATATATATATATATATATACATATATATATACATATATATATATGTATGTATGTATGCATGTATGTATGTAGTAGGTATGTATATATATATATATATATATATATATATATATATATATATATATATATATATATATATATATATATATCCGAACAGGTTGATTTCTGGGAAATATATTTTCAGTATAACTAGAGCTACAGCATCTTTAATGGGCGAAACGTTTCGACATTTTATTTATGTCATCATCAGTGGTCTAAAATAAAATAAAACTATAAAACAAATATAAGTATAATAAAGTAAAAATACAAAGAGAATTACAATGGTAAAATTCAGACTATCATAAGTGGGTATGCTGACAGAGTATTGTTGAGGGATGGCTTTACTTGGGAAATATATAGATTCCAGTATTCTTAAACTGTTTCTATTACAGGTGGCGAGGATACAAATGACTGAGATTGGGTTGAACCTGAGAGGCAGTGGTCCTGCATTGCGGAAAACGGGGCGTTGTGGCGGCCCCTGTTCTGGCAGACTGGCCTAAATGCTCGCTGGCTCGGTTTATAAGTGAGCGCAAGGTGCTACCCACATACTCAGCCTGGCAGCTGGGACAAGTGAAACAATAAACAGCCGACGAGCGTAAGGCAGTTGGCAGAGTGTCCAGGCTGAGTATGTGGGTAGCACCTTGCGCTCACTTATAAACCGAGCCAGCGAGCATTTAGGCCAGTCTGCCAGAACAGGGCGCCCGCTACACAACGCCCCGTTTTCCGCAATACGGGACCACTGCCTCTCACTTAAGGTTCAACCCAATCTCAGTCATTTCCGTATTCTCGCCACCTGTAATAGAAACAGTTTAAGAATACTGGAATCCCTATATATTCCCAAGTAGCCATCCTCAATACTCTGTCAGCATACCCACTTATGTTAGTGTGAATTTTCACCATTGTAATTCTCTTTGTATTTTTACTTTATTCTTTTATACTTATATTTGTTTTATCGTTTTATTTTATTTTAGATAACTGATGATGACATAAGATGAAATGTCGAAACGTTTGGCCCATTAAAGATGCTGCTCAGTACCTTTTTAGTTATTGCTTTCCTATATATATATATATATATATATATATATATATATATATATATATATATATATATATATATATATATATATATATATATATATATATATATACATATATATATATGTGTGTGTGTGTGTGTGTGTGTGTGTGGTATACATACATACCAAAATACACACACACACACACACACACACACACACACACACACACACACACCACACATAGCTCAGTGGTTAGAGCGCTGGCTTCAGCCAGAGGACCGGGGTTCGATTCCCCGGCCGGGTGGAGATATTTGGGTGTGTATCCTTTCACGTGTAGCCCCTGTTCACCTAGCAGTGAGTAGGTACGGATGTAAGTCGAGGAGTTGTGACCTTGTTGTCCCCTGGCTTCACAAGCCAGAGGACCGGGGTTCGATTCCCCGGCCGGTTAGAGATATTTGGGTGTGTCTCCTTTCACGTGTAGCCCCTGTTCACCTAGCAGTGAGTAGGTACGGAATGTAAATCGAGGAGTTGTGACCTTGTTGTCCCGGTGTGTGGTGTGTGCTGGTCTCAGGCCTATCCGGAGATCGGAAATAATGAGCTCTGAGCTCGTTCCGTAGGTTAACGTCTGGCTGTCTCGTCAGAGACTGCAGCAGATCAAACAGTGAATATATATATATATATATATATATATATATATATATATATATATATATATATATATATATATATATATATATATATATATATATATATATATATATATATATATATATATATATATATATATATGTATATAAACAGTGTCGTTGTGGATACGGTGGTGAGTGTGCGATCGGGCAGACGTCCATGCATAAGTTCGAACACCACCATGTACCGCCTTAAAACTTTGGCATTCGTCGAATGGTTTAAAGTTACTTGCATGTCACCATAATAGTCAGGTTCTTAGTCAGCGTTTCCCAACCTTTTACGACAATAGCATCCCCTGTTTCATGTCTAAGCAGTCCACCACCCCGAACTAATATGTTGTTATTAGAAGGATGAACGAAATTGAACTGTGTGCATCACTTCCCAGCATCCGCTATAATTGATTTCAGCACCCCCAGAGGTTGCTAGCACCCCAGGTTAGGAAACGCTGTCGTAGGTGGTTACACCATAGATGAGTTTAGATGGTGATGTGGGCCCTAATGTGTGTATCACTATTAATAAAAGTGCCTCTGCGACTAATGGGTGGAAGCTGAAAAGCGTTCCTCATACTCTTCAAGTACACCTACAAGCGCTGTAGGCTAAAACAAATAAATAAATAAAAGCAAATGAATAAATATATAAAACACTTGTGACGTTTCGCGAGAAATATTATCCCATATTCAGAGACTGAAACACGTGCAAGCAGCGAGTGAGGGAAACGGGTTTACCTTCCAAAGACCTCCGGGGCATAGAGATCCTGGACAACGAAAGCATCTCTTATGCATCCTAGTTCTAGCATCGACATCTATCAAACCGTCCTGATCTACAGAGGTCTAGTAAAAGTAAATTTCAATTCCCTAGTCATTTGTACAAAGTAAAATGAAAGTTTTTTTTCTGATAAAAACCGATAAACTATAATAAAAAAAAACATTATTTAAGAGAAAATAAAAACCTGAGTGCCTAAAAAACAACAACAAAAGGAAGTGACTTGGGTATGAAACTATGGAAATACAGTTAGCTGGTTGCATGTTTCTTGACTATGAAGATTAGTCTTATGTTTGTAAATACAAAGTGATTCAGCAGTTCTTAGTTCAGATAATGATTCGGCTTTATACAAAAAAAATAAAATAAAAACTCTAAAAGTTACATCAGGGACATGTTCACGTAACGTGTTGATGTAACTTTTGAATTTATTTTGGTTAATGTAAATACTACTCGATCTGTATTTACACATAAGGATAGGCTCCCTGATCCCTTGATCTCTAACGTAGTATATAAGTGTTGTTATCCCAGTTGTTAAAACAAGGTATATTGCCTCAACATGCAGAAACTTGAAATAACGTATGTATGACCACAAGGGTATCTTCTTTAAGAGAGCCAAACAGATCTCAAATCCAGGTTTCTTGGTCATAAATCATAAAAAACAAGTCAAGAGTACTAGATCATGCATGTATTATGATTATCATAATAATGTATGTACTATTTGTCTTTAATTGATTAAGAATTTGTTGTATTGGAGTATTGTTATGTGTATTTTGTAAGTTTACAATTGTGTTGTATTGTATTGTATTGTTTTTCTTGGGTGTTTCAAATTTGAGTGAGAGGGGAATGTGGAGGTGATTGGTTGATTTGATGCATCAGTGCGGGTTGTGTTAAAGCGAAGGATTTGGTATTAGGATGTGCTATAGTGGTACTGTATATTATAATGAAGTGGAATCTGGACTAAAATATTATAAGTGATCAAGTGTAAGGAATATACTGTAGAATCCTTGGGCAGGAGACATCGCAATCAGACAGTAGCCGGCAGAGTGAAGGAAGTGGCTGGAAGATTGGTTGGTCCAATTATTTAAGTACCTACGTGCCATCTTGAAGATTACTGTGCATAAGTTAGACGTATATTGTACATGTTATAAGGATACCTGTTGATGAGTGTGGCACTGATATAAGGATACCTGTTGATGAGTGTGTTACTGATTTAAGGATACCTGTTGATGAGTGTGGTACTGATTTAAGGATACCTGTTGATGAGTGTGGTACTGATTTAAGGATACCTGTTGACGAGTGTGGTACTGATTTAAGGATACCTGTTGATGAGTGTGGTACTGATTTAAGGATACCTGTTGATGGGCGTGTTAGTGATATAATTATATCTGTTGACAGAAATTACAATAAGGAAGTGATATTAAATCAAGTGTAAATTTGCAGTATGGCAGATAGAGGTACACTGGTGTGAAGGCGGCTGCAGTGTGTTCATGGCTCGGAGTGGGCAGTCATATTGTGAGTTACTTGGTCAATTCATTTATGTGAAATTATAATGATGTATTTATAATATACACTGATTCCTTTCTGGTGTTCCTGGGTATGTTTAGGGGAGTGATTTCATGAAAAGTGGTTGTTTAGATTACCAATGTATTGCAAGCTGAATCACATTCAATAAAGATAGGGCAAGGCAGCCCCGACCCATTATCATGTCACACTACAATGCATGCTTTAGAAAAGAGGATTTCATAATATTGTATAAAGCCAAGACACTCTCTGAATTATGAATTGCTGCATCACTGTATTCATAAATATAAGCCTAATCTTAATGGTCAAGAAACATCCATCCATTTAATGATAATTCCAGTTTCATACCCACGTCACTTACTTTTGTTTGTTTTCCTTTAGACACTTTGCACTTATTTTTCTATTAACTAATGTTTTTTATCATTTTTTTCTCTTTTTTTAGTTTTTTTTTATCATGTTTTATAAATAACCTTGTGTTTTACTTTGTACAAGTTACTGTGGATCTATAATTTACTCTTTTATTGGAATTGTGAGGGTCAGGCAGGTTTGATAGATGTGGGTTGCTATGAAGAATTTTCGTTGTCCGGGACCTCTTTGTCCCGGGAACTTTGGAGGCTGTACAAATTCCCTCACTCACTTTCTGCACGTGCTTCAGTGTCTGAGGATGGGATTACGGGTGTCCTGAAAAATCACAAGACTGTTAGATAGAAATGGTGGTTTTGTGCGGCTTTTCTTCAACAGTTACAATTTACGCTTTGGCGGATCTACACTCAACCAATTACGTATATATATATATATATATATATATATATATATATATATATATATATATATATATATATATATATATATATATATATATATATATATATATATATATGTAACATTATTTAGAAATGTATAATTTGTAACAGCTCATCATGCTCCCCTTAAATCCCAGGTTGAGAACCGCTGCTGTAGGTCATGGAGGATAGCAAGGCTTAAGTAGCTCACCATGTGGTTAGTGAGTGGAGATGAAAGACAAAGCTGTTGGAAATTTCCAAGGATGGAGATCTTACCGAGAGAATAGAGAATCAAAATGTGTTCCACTTTTGCAGTTTAATAGTCAAGGAATTTCGTAGAGTCAGATGAGTTTGATGAAAACTAAACAACATAAATACATTTAGTTAGAGAGTGACTCTGACGTCGAAGCTAGATGGTGGAAAATTCAGAAGATTGAAGAGAGTGAGCACAAAAGCAAGTCTGATCATTGCGCACATTTACACAACATCCGGCTTTGGAACGAAAATGAGAATAGAGCAAGTAGAAGGGAACAGAAAATGGGCTACTGTGACTTGCCTTAGACACCTGTGGTGCGGTGAGGTAAAGAAGTTGAGGTTTAGTAGAGGAGAGGTAATGTTTAACCGAATGAAAATTAGATCTAAGAACGCGAATATTGCAGAGGTCAATAAAAGTAAAAGTTAAGTGGGGATTGTGAAGACATTTATGATCGATTCCGGATATCCCGGAAGAGTAGTCTTATCTAGTGACATTTATGATTCCCTAGCCAAAAAAGGACTTTTTTGGAGTTTCGGAGTCACCATAAGTTTTAAAATTTAAATAAAAGTTGTATGTGTACAAGTGCATGTAATTTTGTGTGAAAAAGTAGAGTTGTTTTTAGAGGGCAGGCTGTGACTGCTCTCTTTGATTTTTGAGACAGAAAGGGAGACGTTCAGCGAGTTCACAGCTAGTTTTAATGGTAGGTTCACATGTAACGGTCTAAAACCACTACACAAGGCTGTAACGATAACGAGAAGTCTAAGAAAAGTTGGCTAGCAGGTATGAGGTAGAGGTGGTGAGGTGGTATCCCCCAGGGCCACCTCAGGAACAGGGAAGTAGACTCAAACGTTTGCTGATGTTTATCACAAATATTAAAGAACAAAATACACTTCACCAGGAAACTCTACACTGCACGGCGCCCTCCCACCCATACTCATACGTTATTACAGGTTGTGAGGTGGTAACCATCAGAGCCACCTCAAGGACAGGGAAAGAGACTCAAATGTTTACTAGTACTAATCGCATATATTAAATAACAAAATATACTTCACCAGGAAACATTACACTGCACAATGCCCTCCCACCATACTATTCACCGTTTGTATACATCATACCACCACTGCTAGCCTTCAAGACGTAGACAGCTCGCTACTGCTACCACCTTGTGTAGTGGCTGAGGCCGCTGCAAAGGTAGCTAACATCTCATGTAGAACAATAAGATAACAGCAGAATAACCCTAAATGAATAACAAATTTAAACACTACATAGGACTGAAGAGAGGTATACATATATAGAAAATTGAAGGGAGAAGATGAGGTTTTAAAACCACAATATAGCGTGTTACAATGGTTAAGCGGCTAACGAGAGAAGCAAAATCAATTGAGTGTTAGTTGAGGGCATCTAGCCAGGCAAAGGAATTCTCTTCAGTCATACAGGACGAAAGTTAAAAAAAAAAATAGTAATATCGTGTACCACCCAGGGAAAATTGTTATTTTTTTTAATACAATATCTATTTACGGATCCGCTGTCCTGAACTTCATTCATCTTCAATATGGAATGGAGGCCCCCATGGTCCTTCTTGTATAGGGCACTCAGGGGTCTAGAAACGCCCCTACTGATGAGGGTATTAGTAAAATTCTGAAGGATTTTGATTTTACCCAGGAAAGCATGTAAGAAGGCCAAAGCAAGCATTTTTATTTCTTTTAATAGTATGAAATAAGAAGCTGACATATATATATATATTTTTTTTTTTTTTTTCACGTAGGGAAGAGGGCCAGCCAAGGGCAAAAAAAAAGAAACTTAGAAAAAAGCCCACTTGAGCGCTGGCTCTCCAAAGAGTTCAAAAAGTGCCAAAACCGTCAGCCAGAATTAGGGGAGCAAATGCCTCGATACCTCCCTCTTAAAAGAAGACAAGTTGTAGGAATTCGGAAATACAGATGCAGGGAGGGAGTTCCAGAGTTTACCAGTGAAAGGGATGAATGATTGAGCGTACTGGTTAACTCTTGCATTAGGGAGTTGGACAGAATAGGGATGAGAGGAAGAAGAAAGCCTTGTGCAGCGTGGCCGCAGGAGGAGGGGAGGCATGCAGTTAGCAAGATCAGTAGAACAGTTACCATGAAAATAGCGATAAAATATAGAAAGGGATGCAACATTTCGGCGGTGAGAAAGAGACTGAAGACAGTTAGTCAGAGGAGGGAGTTGATGAGACGAAGAGCTTTCGATTCCACCCTATCAAGCAAAGCTGTGTGACTGGAACCCCCAAACATGCGAAGAGTACTCCATACAGGGACGGATAAGGCCCTTATACAGAGTAAGCAGTTGGAGGGCGAGAAAAACTGGCGGAGACGCCTCAGAACACCTAATTTCATAGAAGCTGTTTTAGCAAGAGATGAGATGTGAAGTTTCCAGTTAAGATTATGAGCAAAGGACAGACCGAGGATATTCATTGTGGAAGAGGGAGACAGTTGAGTGTCATTGAAGAAGAGGGGATAGTTGTCTGGAAGGTTGTGTCGAGTTGATAGATGGAGGAATTGAGTTTTGAGGCATTGAAAACTACTAGATTTTCTCTGCCCCAATCGGAAATTTTAGAAAGATCGGAAGTCAGGCGTTCCGTGGCGTCCCCGCGTGATCTGTTGATTTCCTGAAGGGTTGGACGTCTCTGAAAGAACGTGGAAAGATGTAGGGTGGTATCATCAGCGTAGGAGTGGATAGGGCAAGAAGTTTGGTTAAGAAGGTCATTAATGAATAATAGAAAGAGAGTGGGTGACAGGACAGAACCCTGAGGAACACCACTATTAATAGGTTTAGGAGAAGAACAGTAGCCGTCTACCACAGCAGCAATAGAGCGGTCGGAAAGGAAACTTGAGATAAAGTTGCAGAGAGAAGGATAGAAGCCGTAGGAGGGCAGTTTTGAAATCAAAGCTTTATGCCAGACTCTATCAAAAGCTTTTGATATGTCTAACGCAACAGCAAAAGTTTCACCGAAATCTCTAAAAGAGGATGACCAAGACTCAGTAAGGAAAGCCAGAAGATCACCAGTAGAGCGACCTTGACGGAAGCCATACTGGCGATCAGACAGAAGATTGTGAAGTGACAGATGTTTGAGAATCTTCCTATTCAGGATAGATTCAAAAACTTTAGACAAGCAAGAGATTAAAGCTATAGGACGGTAGTTTGAGGGGTTAGAACGGTCACCCTTTTAGGAACAGGCTGAATGTAGGCGAACTTCCAGCAGGAAGGAAAGGTAGAAGTCGATAGACAAAGTTGGAAGAGTTTGGCCAGGCAAGGTGCAAGCACAGAAGCACAGTTTTTGAGAACAATAGGAGGGACCCCATCAGGTCCATAAGCCTTCCGAGGGTTTAGGCCAGCAAGGGCATGGAAAACATCATTACGAAGAATTTTGATTGTAGACATGAAATAGTCAGAGGGAGGAGGAGAGGGAGGGACAAGCCCAGAATCGTCCAAGGTGGAGTTGTGAGCAAAGGTTTGAGAAAAGAGTTCAGCTTTAGAGACAGAAGAGATGGCAGTGGTGCCATCAGGATGAAATAAAGGAGGGAAAGATGAAGAAGTGAAGTTATTTGAGATGTTTTTGGCTAGATGCCAGAAGTCACGAGGAGAGTTTGAGTTTGTGTTCCCATATATATATATATATATATATATATATATATATATATATATATATATATATATATATATATATATATATATATATATATAAAGAAATACTAGGATATGAAAAAAATATCAAGTCAGCAGATCCTGATGAAATATATCAAAGGCATGCAAAAGGATCGTTCATCAGCTATTAGCATCGGTCTTCGGGATGTCACTAGACTCAGATGAGGTACCAATGATGAGGCAACCTAATGTTTTCCTCCCAATTAAAAAAGGAGATAAAACTCTACCCTCCAATTATTGTCCCATTTCACTTCAATTGTAGATGAATTAATAGAGTCAATAACAGCGAAGAACTAAACTTAGTAAATCTCTACCAATATGGATTTTAGGAAGGGAAAGTCATGCCTCACAAATTTATTGAGTTGAAATAGTAAATTTCCTGAGGCGGCTGATAATGGTAAAAGTTATGATATCCTATTCTTAGATTTTAATAAATTGTTTGATAAGGTAACACATCACACATCAGACTTCTCCAGAAAGGTTAGGGCGCACGGGATAGAAAAAAAAAATTATTCGCATGAGAAGGGGAGAAATGACATCCAGAGGGATGAGAGAGTGCTAAGTGAGGCTATAGGTTAGAGTCACGTCATGCTGAGATGGAAAAGATGAAGCTAGGGGAGACTGAGAGACCTGAAGAGGGGAGATTAGGGCAAGTAAATGTACTGTACGTACACTCCTTGCCAATCTTAGCCCATATATTTTCCAGTAGCAATACCTGGCAGATCCACACCAGGTGAAGATTTCAGGTTCCCTAGGATACGTTAAACTCGTTTCTCCCTCCCCGTAACCTCAGAATGTGTGTGTGTGTGTGTGTGTGTGTGTGTGTGTGTGTGTGTGTGTGTAATTCACTGTTTGATCTGCTGCAGTC
>NC_059261.1:1593026-1597544 GCF_017591435.1 Portunus trituberculatus | reverse complement strand
GCATTAGAAGCGAGATGTGGTAGCATAACGATAAGTTTGGGGATATAACCATGAAATTAGTTCTTGAAGTGGTAGGCTGGCGTAAATGGTTCGAGGTTCACGAGTGACGGTGGGAGGGTTTGTGTGTGTGGGGAGGGTGGGAGGGTTTGTGTGTGGGGAGGGTTGAGAATGGCTGGGAGGAATGAAGTGAGCGTGAATGGCTCGTGGCAAGAGGAGGCAGAGTGGGAACTAACTGAATGCAGTGTGATAAAATAGACAGAAGGGATGGATGGTGTGGTGCGAGTGTTTGGCTGGGTTAGGACACTGAAGACGTGTAACGGAGTAGACGCGTGGAAGGTTGGCTGAGGCAGTGATGAGTTTTAGGACAGACAGAGGGGGGAATAAAGTGTTTAGAGTGAGTTTGGGCACATTATGGATGGAAGTGAAGACGTGCAGGGAATGTGTGGTGTTGGTCATTTAGAGATAATTAGTGAAAAAGATACTGCTGTTCATGTTTTTGTGATGGTATTGGTGGTGGTGGTAAGAATACGTAGAATGAAGAGTGAAAGGCTGATTGAGGCAGTGAAGGAGTTTGCTTAGGGTAATCTTGCTTGTTAGCTGTAGGGATAATTAGTGAACAAGTAAACAAGGTACTGCTTTGTTCATGCTTATTTTTGTCCATTACAGGCGTTGACGATCCAAAGGCCTGACTCCACAGCGGTAATGAGCCTCGTCTACCTTGCACTTTGACGGACAACGCTCACTACCAACACTTCTAGAAGCCTCCGCCACCGCCGTAAGATTGCATCGCGCACACGGTCTACTCTTAACGACCGCCACCGCCGCTGCCGCCGTTGAGGGAGATGGCTGGATGAGTGGGTGATAGAGGCGAGGCAGGTGTGGTGAGGCGGAGGATTGGAGACGAGAACCTACAGATGACGGCAGACACGGAAGATTCCACTAACCAGGTAGATGAATGTGTGGCAAGATTGGTTGTGTGGGTGAGGATCGGGTGTGGGGGAAGTTTGAGGGGGTTTGACGTGGTGTGGTTTACTGAGACTGGCGTGGGAGATGTGAGAATGAAGGGATGGGAGTGTCAGGATGAAGGGCCAGGATGCTACGTCACACGGGAGACGCTGGGAGGAGAACGAGGGAGAAGGGTGTAACTGGAGTGTAAGTGGAATAACGATCAAGGAGGGCGAGTGAGAGAGACTGACTGAGGCAGTGAAGTGTGTATTGTAGGACAGTGTGGCGTGGTACATATGGAGATAATCAGTTAATTTTTCTCCATTACAGGAGTTGATCTGAAGCCATGACTGCAGCGATCCCATGCGTCCTGCACCATCAGGGCAAACGAGCATATGAAACGATACCAGGAACCTAACCACTGGTCCACCACCTGGATATAAACTAGCCACGCTCTTTAACACCTTCCAAACCAACCGTTACACAAACTCAGTTGCATTAAATTGTTATATCAGTCATTCTTATCTTCCGTGTAGTGCTTATATTTTGTAGTTGTACTTTGTACAACTACAAATTAAGGTATCTAAATTTTAAGTATCATAAGTCTCAACTTGGATCCCTTCAGTTAAGATAAAGTTTTCTTTCAGTACCGAAATTCATGGGTGATTTTCGTTATGTTACCGAAAGATATTGCAGCTGCTGATTGAAATTTCATATCATTGGTTTTTGTGGAAAACCCAGTGGTCCACTTTACCCCACTTTCCCCTATATCATGGTAGACACGCAAGTAAAGACATTAGACAGTGCCAATAGTTTGAAAACATACTTTGACTTGAAAGTAAAGTGTTTCATGGAAATTAAAAATAAATAATCACAATATCACATTTTAATCAATGATTATTATCAAGAAAAATATGATAATGACTTGATTATGATTACCACTGCAAAGTAAATTTTTATTATGATTTGATTATGATTACATAAATTTTATGCTTTTGATTATCATTTGATTATGATTATGTAATCAGAGCTATAGATTATGACTTTTTACTAGTAATCATAATCATGCTCATGTCTGATGCCTACATGATCTGATTTCCAGAGAACATTTAAATCTTTAATCTCTGAAGGACTCTTACCATCTCTTCTTTACTGAGCTGCACCTCTACTGGGTGTGTTGCTGTTTTAAGAATAGTTACTATCTCTCTTTATTGGCTCCATCATCAAATGCATAAAGTGACCACTTAAGGCATAACCATATACGTATATACTATTTCCTTCTTCCGTGTATACCCTCTATGCACTATGTCATTATAATGGTCAGCACCTATCAACTAGGTTATTTCCCCTTTATCTTCTATCTTAGTCTCCTAGTTTATAGCGACAGAGCGACTGCTCAACAAAGACCTTAAAACACAGGCACCAGCCAGAGCACAATTACAGCAGAACAGTTCCCAGCCTTCCGTCGTAAGAGTGACGCTCAACACACCTCACTTTCTTTACCTTTAGTTTAAACCACGTGCACATAACTGTCACTCTATGCAGAAATCCTTCATACACCAATCGAGGTTCATACTCACCCATCAAATCTCCCTGGGGCGTCTCCATTCACCTTGCATTCACCACAACGGCCGTCCTAAGCCCCCCTGCATTTTTGCTGGCGGTCCGACACTCAAGGAGTCATTGCTTCAAAGTTTCGACTCACTGGTTGGAGCCGGATGTAATTTCTTGGGGCGGGGTGGGGGTAGAGTTCCTTTTCTCGTTATTCCTGCACTACCTTTTTATGCATTGATGTTGAATTTTATCAGTTGTCAGTGCATCTTACTTTA
Source organism: Portunus trituberculatus (assembly GCF_017591435.1). NCBI lineage: Eukaryota > Metazoa > Arthropoda > Malacostraca > Decapoda > Portunidae > Portunus > Portunus trituberculatus. Next base: position 1,594,770 of record NC_059261.1, on the reverse strand, counting down.
TCGACATTCAGTCGGTGCATCTTATTTTATCTACATTCAAAGTTCATGCACGATCAAGGAAAGAGCCAGCGACGAAAAACCTGACCGAAATAAATGGATTGCTGGCGAACCAAGTGGGAGCATTTTGACAACACACACACACACACACACACACACACACACACACACACACACACACACACACACACACACACACACACACACACGAGCATTAGAAAGTTAGAAAAAAAAAAAAAGACCTTGTTAGTTGCCAGTCGCCGTGCAGGACCGAAGGAGTTAGTCAAAGAGAAAGGGATAAATGTCTTGAAACCTCCCTCATAAATGAGATCAGGTCATAGGAAGATGGACATGCCGAAGCAAGTAGGGAGTTCCAACTCACTAACGAACTGACTGACTGAATCTAATCATTAACAGCAAAGCAACTAATAAACAAACTACCAACATAACTAAACAACTACACAAAACCAATCACCATACAAACTCCAGCCCAATATTTCTTAAACCTTTCAAACACACTGAATAATCAAGTAATTATTGAACTATTTAACTCACAATCTAACTAAATATCCATCAAATTGACTCATTAACTACACACACGAGCAAATCATAACTCAAACTCCATCCCAGCCTTCCGTAAACCTCTCAAAAATCTCCTATCTTTGTTCACACTACACCAGCGAAGCGTGGCAATGCAAGTAATAGTGAATGTGTGTGTGTGTGTGTGTGTGTGTGTGTGTGTGTGTGTGTGTGAGAGTAGTGTTGGGAGGGTGCACGTCAACCACACACCCAGTGGAGGCCTCCGTTCCACAGGGCTCGATCCTTGGCCCCTCTCTGTGGAACGTATATTTCAACGACCTCCTTCAGAGCCTCGCGCCTGTGTCGGCATACGCGGACGATGCCACTCTCTCGCACAGCTTCGGTAGAGAGGAGGCAGTGAACGTGATTGATGTCACCAACCGCCACCTTGGTGACATCATGGCCTGGGGTAAACAGTGGCAAGTCAAGTTTGCTGCCGAAAAAACCCAGGCCGTGGTCATCTCACGTTCACGGGAGGACGTCAGGCTGTTTGAAGGCCAGCTGAAGTTTGGAGAAGACACCCTTGCCATTAAGGACTCCATCAACATCCTGGGGGTGGAGGTAGACTCCAAACTCAGCTTCGACCGCCACCTGGAGAGCGTGGCACGTAAAGCATCCCTGAGGGTGACACTCCTACGTCGAGTGAGGCACCTACTCGATGCCAAGGGGCTCATGACGCTGTACAAAGCGCAGATGAGGCCCATCATGGAGTACAGCCCCCTCAGCTGGATGTGCAGTGCCCAGTCCCACCTCTCCCTGCTGGACAAGGTGCAGCGGCGAGCCGAGCGCCTCCTTCGCGATGCCGGTGGCCTGGGACAGCAGCCCCAAGCTGAGCTACAGCGACAGCGGCATCAGGGCAGCAGTTGCAGCAGAGACAGCAGCGACAGCACCCAGACCCTCACCAAGAAGCCCCTATCAACGTGCTGGACAGCTTGGAGCACCGAAGGCGTGTTGGGGCCCTTACTGTGCTGCACAAAGCCCAGGTGCAGCAAATACCTCACCTCACGGCTCTACGGATACCCTGGAGGAGGAGTGAACGTACTACGAGAGCGGTAGTGTCCGACACCCTCCTCGAGGTGCCGAGGTGCCATTCTGTGAGGTGTCAGCGCGCCTTCTCCCACGACACCGCGGTGTTGTGGAACGCCTTCACCTCAGTAATGGACGTCTC
>NC_059261.1:1580532-1585026 GCF_017591435.1 Portunus trituberculatus | reverse complement strand
TTAAGAAATAAACACAAATTGCTCTAACTTGCCTTTTTAGAGCATCACAATGTATATGTACTACAGTTACGAAGTATTAAGTACCTGACTTGAGGTGCATATTGATACATGTGTGGCAGCGCCGCAGGCCGGGAAATCCCCGAAAAAGCCAACGCCTAAACGATATTCATAAAATTGTCAGACCATTGTGCTTATATTGCTAATAACGAAGCCCATGGGAGTGGTCATTAGGTTCTCGCCACACTACCCTCATCTCTTCATGTAAGACACCCCTGTGCATCCATCATTTGATTCTGTCTCACCTCACCTCACCTCACCTCACCTCACTGCACACCTGGTGTATCTTCCTTGTCACGTGACAGGCCTTGCGACACGGTCCACAAATAACGAGTGTTGATGCCACAGTGATGCTTTGGCTTCTCCCCCTTTCGTTCACCGCTGCAGCCTCAACACTCAACAATCAACACTTACCTTCTGAGGCACCCACGCCTGCAGGTGGTAATGGTGTTCAAACCGCCGCCACTACGGCACTGCACGTCACTCAACAGCGATGAGATATGCCAGTAGTGGTGAGCAATGATTGTTGTCCATGGCGACACTGATAAGATCTCTATATCTGATAACATTCCTCACCTTGGAAGATTGGCCACATAACTTTTTCATGTCAGTGACAGACGTTTGTAATGTAGGAGGGCAAATCTGGCCAAAGGCAGCACAAACAATTAAACAGAAAAGGCCCACTTAGATGCCACCTCCTGAACAGGTCCGAGGGATTTAGCTAAAAGAATGGGATAAATGTCTTGAAACCTCCCTATCAAACTTTGAAATGAGTTCAGAAACTTGCAAACAGTTCCAAAGTTTACCTGAAATAGGGATGAATGATTGAGAGTACTGGTTAACTCTTGCATTAAAGAGGTGGACATATTGCGAGTGAGAGAAAGAAGAAAGTCTTGTGGAGCGAGGCCGCGGTAAGAATGGAAGCATGCAGTTAGCAAGATTAGAAGAGAGCTGCGTGTTATGGTGGTAACAATTACCATTAACCAAATGCAGAACAATTTATTAGTAATACTTTTTCATTTATGTAATTATGATTAATTATACAGGTCATGTCTTTTCTTTATTTATTTTCATCATTTTCATTTGCTTAGATACTAGTTTTGAAGCTGTCCGTGTCATGCCCTCTGAGAACACTCCATGACACTCCAGTGGACCACGGACCACCAGTAGGTGATGGCCACAGGCTGTATACCAGTGACTTAGTTGAAGAACAGAGACACTGCAGCGATACAGCGCCCACATAAGAAAGGCGAGGTGAGAAGCACCGCTATGGAATAGTGTGCATACAGAAGGTGTGAGGGAGGCTTACAAATGAAAGCTTTATGTCAGACTCTATCACAAAGTGTTGTTGTGTCGAGGCAATGACAAAGGTTTTAACTGCAGCTTCGATACGGAAAGCTGAAGGAAAAGGAAAGCTAGTGAATACACAACAATCCACACTGCTCATCAGAGAGGAGGTTGTCAGCAGATGCTGCTAGGCGTATTGTAGGTACTGTTTACATGTACATTGTACATGTACCTACTGTGTACTGTACAAACTTACCGTTCATAACCACGATCACTACCTTCTACAACCCCTACCACCACCACCACCAAACATACCACCATTACAACAGCTACTACTACTATCCCTACTACTACTACTACTACTACTACTACTACTACTACTACTACTACTGCCATCACCATTGCTACAACTATTACTACTGACACTACAATGACTACTACTACTACTACTACAGACCACAGCACACTCCACACACCGGGAAAGCGAGGCCACAACCCCTCAAGTTACATCCCGTACCTATTTACTGCTAGGTGAACAGGGGCCACACATTAAGAGGCTTGCCCATATGTGTGTGTGTGTGTGTGTGTGTGTGTGTGTGTGTGTGTGTTGATGGTAGATAGACTAGTGACTAGTCTCCTCTCTCTCTCTCTCTCTCTCTCTCTCTCTCTCTCTCTCTCTCTCTCTCTCTCTCTCTCTCTCTCTCTCTCTCTCTCTCTCTCTCTCTCTCTCTGTTCCTTCCTACTTTCTCTACTCTTATTTTCTTTGGAAAGTTGGATGTTGCGTCTATGTGCGCAAAGACTTAACTTACTCTCATGCCCATGCTCTCGAATCATCCGATTATTGCATCATCTGGCTTCGACTCAAATGTTCTTCTCAAATCAAATTTTGCTGTAGCATTAGACATATCAAAAGCTTTTCATAGAGTCTTGCATAAAGCTTTGATTTCCAAACTGCACTCCCACGGTTTCTATCCTTCTCTCCAAATTTATCTTAAGTTTCCTTTCCGACCGTTCTATCGCTGTTGTAGTAGACGGCCACTACTCTTCTCCTAGATATATTAATAGTGGTGTTCCTCAGGATCACCCACTCTCTTTCTATTATTCATTATTGATATTCTTAGCCAAACTTCTTGCCCTATCCACTCCTACTCTGATGATACCAACCTATATTTTTCAACGTCCTTTTAGAGACGTCCAACTCTTCAGGAACTTAACAAATCACGCAAGGACGCCACAGAACGTCTGATTTCTGATCTTCCTAATACTTCCGATTGTCGCAGAGAAAATCTAGTAGGTTTCAATGCTTCAAAAAATCAATTCCTCCATCTATCAACTCGACACAGCCTTCCAGACAACTATCCTCTCTTCTTCAATGACACTCAACTGTCTCACTCCCCACAATGAATATCCTCGGTCTGTCCTTCGCTCATAATCTTAACTGGACACTTCATGTCTCATCTCTTGTTAAAACAGATTCTATGAAGTTAGTCGTTTTGTGGTGTCTCCTTCAGTTCTTCTCGCCCCTCCAACTGCTTACTCTATGGACTTATCCGCCCCTGTATGTAGTACTCTTCGCATGTTTGGGGGTGTTCCACTCATATAGTTTTACTAGATAGGGTGGAATCAAAGTTTTTCATCTCAATCAACTTCCCTTCTCTGACTGACTGCCTTCAGCCTCTTTCTCACCACCGAAATGTTGCATCTTTTTCTATCTATTACTACTTTCATACTAACTGTTCTACTGAACTTCTTAACTGCATGCCTCCCCTCTTCCTGCGGCCTCACTACACATAGTGTTTTTCTTCCTCTCATCCTTACTCTAAAGCAAGAGTTAACTAGTATTCTCAATCATTCATACCTTTCACTGGTAAACTCTGAAACTCCCTATCTGCTTCTCTATTTCCGCTTTCCAACGACTTAACTTCTTTTAAGAGGGAGGTATCAAGAAACTTGCTCCATGATTTTGGCTAACGATTTTCTTTCTCCTAGAGAACCAGCACCTAAGTGGGCCTTTATTTTCATACATTTGCCCTTCGTTGGCTCTCTCTTTTTACAAAAAAAAAAAAAAAAAAAAGCTGGCCCTTCCTCCAGTGGCAACCTATTTCTCACAGCAATGTTGTGGAGAACTACTGTTGCCACAATATCACTCCCTGCGGCACTACTACTACTACTACTACTACTACTACTACTACTACTACTACTACTACTACTACTACTACTACTACTACTACTACTACTACTACTAACTACTAAAATTATTATTACTACCACCACCACCACCACCACCACCACCACCACCACCACCAACACCACCACAACCACATTGATCACCAACTTTACTACTAATATAAGTACCACTACTACTATTACTACTATTTCTACTAGTACTACTGCTACTAATATTACTACTACTGCTGCTACTAGTTCTACTATTACTACTACTACTACTACTACTACTACTACTACTACTACTACTACTACTACTACTACTACTACTACTACTACTACTACTACTACTACTACTACTACTACTACTACTACTACTACTACTACTACTACTACCAACACCACATCCACCACCACCACTACTACACCTACTACTATTACTATCACCACTGGTGGTGGAAGGCATGGGCGTATAGTGGATAGGGTGGTGAGCATTGGATCGGGCAGACCTCCACACTACTTCAACTACTTCAACAACTACAACTACTAGTACTACTACCAACACCACTACTGCTACTACTACCACTACTACTACTATCACTACTGCTACTACTACCACCACCACTACTACAATCACTACTGCTATTACTACCACTACCACTACTACTAGTACTACTACAACTACTACTACTACTACTACTACTACTACTACTACTACCACTACTACTACTACCACTGCTGCTACCACTGCCACCACCACTGCTGCACCACTGCTGCTCCTACCTGCTGCTACCACTGTTATTACCACTACCACAATCACTGCACCACCACTTCTTTTGCTCTCCTACTGCTACCACCACCACTACTACTGCACTACCACCACTGCTGCTGCTGCTGCTACTACTACTACTACTACTACTTCTACTACTACTACTTCTACTACTATTATTACTACTACTAAAACTATTACTACTAATAATAATA
>NC_059261.1:1565532-1578032 GCF_017591435.1 Portunus trituberculatus | reverse complement strand
AGGAAAGTTGATTGAGATGAAAAGCTTTGATCCCACCCTATCTAGTAAAACTATATGAGTGGAACACCCCCAAACATGCGAAGAGTACTCCATACAGGGGCGGATAAGGCCATAGAGTAAGCAGTTGGAGGGACGAGAAGAACTGAAGGAGACACCACAAAACGACTAACTTCATAGAATCTGTTTTAACAAGAGATGAGACGTGAAGTGTCCAGTTAAGATTATGAGCGAAGGACAGACCGAGGATATTCATTGTGGGGAGTGAGACAGTTGAGTGTCATTGAAGAAGAGAGGATAGTTGTCTGGAAGGTTGTGTCGAGTTGATAGATGGAGGAATTGAGTTTTTGAAGTATTGAAACCTACTAGATTTTCTCTGCGACAATCGGAAGTATTAGGAAGATCAGAAATCAGACGTTCTGTGGCGTCCTTGCGTGATTTGTTAACTTCCTGAAGAGTTGGACGTCTCTAAAAGGACGTAGAAAAATATAGGTTGGTATCATCAGAGTAGGAGTGGATAGGGCAAGAAGTTTGGCTAAGAATATCAATAATGAATAATAGAAAGAGAGTGGGTGATCCTGAGGAACACCACTATTAATATATCTAGGAGAAGAGTAGTGGCCGTCTACTACAACAGCGATAGAACGGTCGGAAAGGAAACTTAAGATAAATTTGGAGAGAGAAGGATAGAAACCGTGGGAGTGCAGTTTGGAAATCAAAGCTTTATGCAAGACTCTATGAAAAGCTTTTGATATGTCTAATGCTACAGCAAAATTTGATTTGAGAAGAACATTTGAGTCGAAGCCAGATGATGCAATAATCGGATGATTCGAGAGCATGGGCATGAGAGTAAGTTAAGTCTTTGCGCACATAGACGCAACATCCAACTTTCCAAAGAAAATGAGAATAGAGAAAGTAGGAAGGAACAGAGAAGGGAGTACTGTCAGTTGCCTCAGAAAGCTGTGTTTTGGTGAGGAAGAGAAGATGAGGTTTAGTAGAGGAGAGGTGGTGTTCCACAGATTGATAATAAGATCTAAGACCGCGAATGTTGCAGAAGTTAATAAACATCCACGTCACGCAACAAGTTTAATAATAATAATAATAATAATAATAATAATAATAATAACAATAATAGCTTCACTCCAACTCTATTACTGAACTGCCAACCAACGCTTCATTCTCTCTGGGAATCCCGCCACTGCTGAGCCACTTGTGTATTATCTTCATCCCTTTTTCTTTCCCTTCTTACCCTCCACATTCGTCCCGCATCAATCACACTAAAGTCAGTTCACAATATACAATATTCAAGAAGAATGATATTTTCTCATCAGGTTTTCTTTCAGTCTTTTCTTCTCCCTTCCTTCTGCTTCCACTCTACGCTCTTCCAACTCCACTACCACCACCACCACCACCACCTTCATCCTTCCTATTAACCCTTCGAGTTAGGGATATTTAGGAAATGCAAGCGAAGAAAGAAACGAAATTAATGGTGCTGGAGTGAATGTTTAGCCACCACATATCACTCCGCTGTTTGCTAGGGAGTAGGGGAAAGAGAGAGAAAGAGTGAGGAGAGATGGAGAGGAGGGGGTCGATACGGATGGATGGATGGATGGATTTGTAATTAGGTGCCGATACAATAATTTAAAATGACAGAATAGTTAAAAAAAACTAACTAAAAGTAGTTAAAAACAATACAATAGCTAAAAAAAAAAAAAAATACAATAAAACTAAATAAAACATTAAAATACATATAATAAAATAAAATAAAATTCACAGCTTTGGGAAAGGCCAGCTTCTCCCAAAAAACCTAAAAACGTCATGGCCCTGGGACAGGCACTCTGGTCCAAGGACCTTTGAGATATAATAGACACCGCTATCTACCGCGACAGCGGTAGAGGTAGCGGTGTCGTAAGTCAGTTAAACTGGGGCACTCGACAACCAGGTGCCGGACCGTAAGTGGCACCAGGCAGTCATCACAGTAAGGTTGAGGGTCCCTGGTCAACAGGTACCTTTTGTAAGGTACGTGTGACCTATGCGCAGTTGCGCCAATAAAGTCTGTGCACGGCGATCCCGGACATGGGTGTATGTCCACTGAGGGAGAGTGGAAGTAGTGATCTCTCCCATTTTCGAGGTTGCGACCCCCGTTAGCCATCTCCTCTGCCAAATTGCTGCAACCCCCACACAAATAAAATCAAATACATCTCGAAACGGAACAGGGGCAGGAGATGGAGCGCAACTTGCTGCCTCTTTAGCGAGGCGGTCTGCGTGTTTATTCCAGGAACACCAACGTGACCAGGGACCCAACAGAACCCAACACGATATCCTCTTCTGGTAAGTAGATATAGCCACTCTAAGGCTGATAAAACCAATGGGTTAAGGGAGATAGTGGAAAAGAGAGCAGTAAGAGCACTGCGACAGTCACTAAAACTTGTAAAAGACGAAACAGGGGGAGTAAAAATGATCTGTAAAGCTAGGACTATGGCAGACAGCTCCACAGCAAAGACGGATGCCACTGAAGGAAGGCTGCCAGAACGATAAAAAGAGGGGAAAACCACACTAAACCCAACGCCTGCGTCGGATTTGGAACCATCAGTAAAAACAGGGATATCATCAGAATGGATAAAAAGTGTTCTAAAACCGTGTGTGGGACAGAGCTGGCAGAAAATCCTTCTTGCCATCCATGGCAGGAGGGCATAATGAGATAACAGGAAGCTGCCAATAACCAACTCGTGGGAGCCGGAAAGAGTACATAGGAGTGGGGTCGATAGATAATTCCGCCATGAGATTTGCGACTCGAAGGCCAAAAGGTTTAGGGAGACTCGGTCGAGTGACATACGCCTGCGAACGCGAGTCCCGCAATATTGACAGACAGGGGACAGAATCAGGAAGACGGTGGGTGCGAAACCAACACCGGAGCATCGAAGACTGGCGCCGGAGGTCGAGCGGCCAGAAACCAGCATCCACTAATAGGCTAGGTATTGGAGATGTCCGAAATGCACCCGTAGCCAAGCGGACCCCAGCATGATGCACGGAGTCAAGCGTGCGTAGCCGTGCATCCGTTGCGGATGAGTAGATCTCACAGCCGTATTCCAGCTTGGGAAGTATAAGTGTACGGTGAAGAAGCAGCAAGTGTCCCTGTCCGCACCCCAAGAGGTGTGACTTAAAACCCGAAGAAGGGATAGTGCCGTCCTGCAAGACGCTTTAAGAGAACGGAAATGGAGAACCCAAGTAAGACGGTTGTCAAACAATAGGCCAAGATATCGAGTCGCCTCCACACATGAGAGGCGTCTATTGGCTAAATATAAATCAGGGTCTGGATGTACACCACGATTGCGACAAAAATGCACGGCTACGGTCTTCGAGGTGGAGAATCGAAAACCGTTCATGTTGGCCCAACCGGACACCCTATTGATGGCCAGTTGGAGCTTGTGCTCAATCAGTGACATCCTAGCAGCAGCAAAAGAGATGCACAAGTCGTCCACATATAAGCAGCTGTGAACGCCATCCAGTAGAGTATCTATAACACCATTTATGGCGACTGCGAATAGCGTAACACTAAGAAAGAATACTTTCCTGTGGGACACCGTCATTTAGAACAGTAGCATCGGAGAGAACACTCCCCACTCGAACCCGTAAAAGACGTCTCGATAAAAACTGCTGGATAAAAATAGGAAGGTGGCCACGGAGGCCAAAATTATACAAGGATCGTAAAATGCCATGACACCAAGCTGTGTCGTAGGCCTTCTCCAGGTAAAAAAAATGGTTACCTGGTGGTGGTGATTAGTAAAAGCCTCACAAATAGAAGACTCCAGGGATAAAAGAGCATCAGTAGTAGACCTCATCTTTCGGAAACCATACTGTACCGATGACAAATAGTTCCCCCTCTAAGTACCACATGAGTCTTACATTAACCATCTTTTCTAATACTTTACAAATGCAGGATGTCAAAAATATAGGACGATAGTTCGTAGCCTGAAGATTATCTTTCCCAGGCTTTGGAAATGGGAGAACCACTGCCACAGCTTAAGATGGAAAGTCACCGGTATGCCAAATCATATTATAAAGATTTAATAAAAAGTTAAAAGCATTGTCAGACATGTGGCGCAAGAAGGCATAAGGAATATCATCTGGGCCAGGAGAAGAGTCATGACACTGGGACAAAGCAGTCCGCAACTCGGAAGCAGAGAAAGGGACATTATAAGACTCCCCTCCAGTTGAAGAAAAGTTTATGCCGAGAGATTCCATTCTCTGGCGGTGACGTGTGCCCAGGGCTGCAGGATGCTTCCGGGAAACACTGGCAAAGTGCTCCGCGAAGAGGTCGGCGACAGTCTTAGGGTCTGCCACCGTTCGCCCAGCAGACAACAAAACTGGTGGGGAAGGAACAGAATACTTCCCAGCAATTCGGCGGACTTTGTTGAAGACATCCGTAAGAGGGGTGCGGACGTTTATGGAAGAGACATAGGCTTTCCAAGAGGCTCTTTGTGCCTCTTTCAAAACGCGGCGGGCCCGAGCTCGGCAGCTCCAAAAGCTTCCAGACACTGCAGGTCCTCACGATGTCGCCGGAGACGAGAGAAAGCTGCCCGTTTCTATTTCACAGCATTAGTGCATGCTGCGTTCCACCAAGGAACGGGACGTTTAGTAAAGCGACCGGACGTCCTAGGGATTGTCTGAAGCGCTGCTGAATGTAAAATATCAGTAAAATAATCAACAGCCTCAGCACAAACAGAAAAGTCAGCCAACGGACGGATAAAAGAGCTAAGGTCTGTGAATCGAGGCCAATCTGTCTTGTCTAAAACCAGCGTGGGGGCCGGGACTGTAGCTCAGAGTTCACAGATTGTAATAAAATCGGAAAGTGATCACTACCGTGTAAATCCGGTAGGACCCGCAAATTAAAATCAAGGAAAGAATTAAATGTACACAGAGAAAGATCGATAGCTGTAAAAGTCCCAGTAGGACTGTGGAAATGTGTAACATCACCAGAATTTAAAACCTCCAATCCCTCATCCTGTTAATCGCGTTAGGCTGTATGAAGCTTAACTTTGTTTGATTAGCAGGCCAACTGTAGATTCTGTAGGCCCACATAAAGTTATTAAGTTTATTGTTTCTATTTATTGTCCAGCCGAGCGGTTTCACTGGTAGTTTTAGTGTTTCTTAACAACCCAGGTGTACAAGGAAAACTCAGTATATAAAAGTTAGTATATTATGTACAAGTTTACTAGTGCTGTCCACACGCCACATACAAGAACATACTGAAACGTGTTTTAAACTCGGGTAAATGTTTGTAATGTCACTGAGTTCACAGAGTCACTAAGTTCCCGCAGCACACAGGTTAGACACACACACTTGGCACACCTCGCACTTTCCAGTCGCCGGTTATCCTCCTTTTGCCGGGGTCGCACACAAGGGCGTCGGTCATGTGACGGGGGAAATGTCCACTGGGTGTATTGTGTCGTGCATTACATTTATTTATCACTGGTAGTGATACCTATATAAAATGCATCCTACCTATAGTATAGAGATTACATTAATTTGTTTTGGTTATCTGAGTCAATCATAGAGAAGCACTGCAACCCCTGTTTAAAGGAAAAGACGAGGTCAGCATTTATACATGTTGCACCACATTAGGAAAGATTGCATCAGATTTTTATAATGAATACTATACTTATGTACAATGGTCCTACCTATCTTATGGCGTTTACATCGTTCGGTCACCTACCCGTCGCGTCCTCGCGACGTATCTAGAGACATATACCTAACCATGTTTATGCGGGTTACAAAAGAGTATTCCTAGTGTCTTCCTGCTGTCGATGGAGCCTTGCTTTAAGAACATCATACAATGAAGTAGCCCTTTTAAGACAACAGAACAAAGGTATTAGTAAAATACAGAAGACAAGGACAGGTATGAACACCGTAGGAAAATGCACATAAGGTGTTAGATACTCTGGTAGAGATTCATGTATGCCGGTCTCAAAATCTGAGATATTAGTAAAAGAGAACTCAGAAACAGAGTTGGTAATAAATTTCATTTTTGTAATGTTTAGATTATTTAGTGTCTATTTGAAAAATAGGAGAGGTGATGTTAGATATAAAAGCCTCATGATACTTTTCAGGAAAAACATGAAAATTTTCCGACTTTAAAGAACACACGTTCAACACTGCAAAGTGACCTGAAACCTCCTGATACGCAGAACCATTAGGACACTTCACTGACACATACAGAGATTCAGTGAAAAAGAAATAATGATGTCCATGGAAACTCTTATGAAACATTATTTTAGGTACCAACTGTTTGTACGGACAAAGAGAAAGAGCTGCTGAAGCATCCTCCTTAGTCAATACTACTTCACAACTACCCCCTTTTTTGTGGGTAAGAAGGCAAAAAGAGATGACGGGCAGAAATACAAATTCTGATACTCGGACCGACATTTACCAAGTGTTGAGAATTTATCAGTCGCGTACACTGAAAAGTCATCTTTGACAAGTCAGTACCAAAGAGCTTTCTGTGTCTAATATCATCACCGTATTATTTACCATAAAAGGGAAAGGTTCCAATCAGTACATTTCAAAGATGAACAGAAAGAAAGAAAGTGAATAACTATGGCATCTGTCGTCAAGACAGAGTCCACCAATGGGTAATAATGATGGACCAAATGCACATCAAATAAAGGGGATAAATTAAAGACCCTTCTTCCAATTTCCAAGGTACGTTTAAAGTCCTTTTCAGGGAAAAGAGAAGTGGTAACCCTACCCATGGCTGCCTGCATCCACGGAAATTCATTGTTATTCTGTGGTTAGTGTGCAAAAGAGACGAAACAACATTCTCCAAAGCAGACAAAGCCTGTCCAATAACAGAAAATTCATACAAAGAATCTAGTTTTCTTAACATCTCATTTACTGAGTGTCCCAAAAGATTCGTGTAAGAAGCTAGTTCACTAATCTGCTTTTCCAGCCTAGCAATATTTTTGCAATTTAGGTTAATAGCTTTGTTGTTAGCTTTGGCCACAGACATTAATTGGTTATATCTATCTTTCAGCTCATCTACCAAGAAATTCAAACTTCTCTGGAATAGATTTAAGAGCTTTAATTACGAGAACGAAGGTTATAATCATGGGTTGCTACACTCTGAGCACCTCCAAGCCGAGTAGTTTTGTCTACATAGGCTGTTTCAACTAAATCCAGATTAGCCTTGACATCGGTCCGTTTAAGCCGGTCGCAGTGCACAACTTCCAGCGTGTTTAGCAATGGATCTAGTATTTCAAAATTACGTCCATGGAGTTTGTTTACTACCAGACGTGGTCCAACAAATTTAGGAGCTAACTTTGCGTTTCTCTCAGGGACCTTAACCATTACTGAATCACCAATTTTGATTCTTACAGGTGAAGAACGCCGGTGTTGCTGTGAGCTCATGGCCGTTTTATAAGCTTTTAACCTGTTTGTGACTCCTTTATATGTGTCTGAAAACACTTTGAGTTGGCATTTTGCATAATCGTCCACATTGTTAACAGGGTTCTGAGGACTACTCAACAAGTCATACGGAATTTTCTTTTCCACTCCATAGATTATGAAATATGGAGTCTTTCCCGTAGACTCACAAACGCTACTGTTTATGCTAGCAGCAACATGAGGTAACCAATCTTCTCAATTTTCCATAAAGCCATTTACGACTGGGCGCAAAACGTCAAGAATTTTCCTGTTCGCGTGCTCCACCAGCCCATTGCTTGCAGGATGATAGGCTAATGTGTATGTTTGTTTTATGCCAAACTGTTTAAAGATCTCCTCCAATACTTTGTTGCGGAATTCTGTCCCATTGTCACTCAATAAGACTCTAGGAGCTGAGCAAGGACAGAATAGGTTTGTCACTAGAGAGTGAGCTACCGCCTTGGCAGACTTATCATAAAGTGGAGCTAAAACCACGTACCTGCTGAAGTGATCAACCATCACCAGTACATACTTAGAGCCCTGACGACTCCTAACTGAAAGCTGTAGTACGTCTATAGCAACCACATCCCAAGGTCTTTCAGGTGAAGGATATTCCAAAATAGGAGCAGGTTTAGGTACGCTACCCTTATGCTGGGCGCACTGTACACATTTGTTAATATACTCATCTATATCTACGCGCATTGTAGGTCAATAATGGTTCATACGCGCAGCTGACAGAGTACGATCTTTCCCTTTGTGTCCAGCGATCGCAGTGTCATGGAGTAAAGACAATACCACCGGTACATGTGATTCGGGTATCACCAGTTGTGTTACAGGATTTCTTTTACCTGAAATCTAACATCTGCAAAGGACCTTCTCCTGTGTCAAAAAGAACTGTGAGAATGGCACATGTGTTTTGGGTAAGGTGGTTTCATCGCCAGATTTCAGGGCATAAATGACCTTGCTCCAAACGTCATGCTGACGTTGAGCATTAGCCAGCTCATGCAGGGAAAAGTTTTGTATGGTAGGAATTTGTTCTACCACACCTCCAACATGCACATTTCGAGACAGGGCATCCGCCACTACATTAGCTCGACCAGGCAAATACTTGAAGGTTGGGTTGAATTCCCGTATAGTTAAATACCAACGAGCGAGTCTGCCGCTCAGATTTCTTCCTTTGATAAGCTCAATAACCGCTGCGTGATCAGTGTACACGGTTATTGGATATCCCAGAATGATATCCTTAAACTGCTTGAGAGCCCATATAATAGCCAGAGTCTCCTGGTGAGTTACAGAGTAATTTGACTCTGCTGGTTTCAGAGTTTGACTTGCGTATGCAATAACGCGGTTTTTACCACTCGCATCAGTTTGCATCAATACCGAACCAAGCCCCAAGGCCGAAGCATCCGTGAATAAAATAAATGGAGCTTCATAGTCTGGAAAAGCCAAAACAGGAGCATGGGTGAGTGCAAATTTCAAGTCCTCAAAACTTTTATTCTGGGCTGTATTCCAGTGGAAAGGAATGTCCTTTCTTAGCAAGGTATTCAAAGGTGATGCAATTTTTGAAAATTCCTTTACGAATGACCTATAGTATCCGCACAACCCAAGGAAAGAATGAACATTTTCTGCATTCTTTGGTTGTGGAAAATTTTTAACAGCGAGGATTTTGTCCTCTACTGTGTGAATTCCATCGCCATCCACTACGTGGCCTAAGAATTTAATTTTTGATTTAAGGAATTCGCATTTAGTTAATTTGGCTTTAAGGCCAGAGTCTCTCAATTTCAATAAGACAGATTCTAAACTGCCTAAGTGGGACTTTAAGTCTTTTCCACATATGATCACATCGTCAAGGTACACATATACATTTTTGCCTATTTCCTCAGCAAATATAGTGTTCATCATGCGCTGAAAGGTGATCGGAGCAGATTTTAATACAAACGGCATGCGTTTCCATTGAAAATGGCTTTGAGGGGTACTGAAAGCCGTGACTGCTCGCGATTCAGGTGCCATCGGTACCTGCCAGTAGCCACTTAAAAGATCCAAGCTACTGAAGAATTTATTTCCCTGTCCTGATGACATTAATAAGTCTTTTAGAACAGGCAGAGGAAACCTTTCGTCCTCTGTCACTTCATTTACTCGCCTAAAATCAATAACAGGCCTAAATTGTCCATTTTTCTTAGGGACTGGGAACAAAGGTGAATTCCAGGGTGACCGGGAGTTTTCTATAACACCTTGTTCCAAAATTTCTTTGATTTGATCCTCAACCACTTGCCTTTGATGTGTAGAAGTCTATAGGCTGGTATGTATATTGGATTAGTTCCTGGTTTTAGTTTTATGTGGTGCTCTGCTCTGTCAGTTGCACCTAACGGTTCTCCGGGTAAGGCAAAAACATCACGATACCGCTTCAGCAGTTGAATGAGTGAGTTCCTTAGCTCGTGACAAGGTTTTCTAGCGTTTGCGTCTCTGCCATTAAGTCTTCACTGACAGAGGCAACACTGAATTCAGCCAAGTCCATGGGTTCCGGCGCCACCTGTCCATCATACGCTAACGCTTCACTTAAGAAAACTCCTTGTCTGAGTTTAATTGGTCCACCCGTGGTATTTACTACAAGAGCAGATGTTTGATGTCCATCTCGCACGGTACAAAGAGTCGGTTCCACTGCTAATCTTTTCACCCTACTGTGTCCTCCTATGCAGATATCACAACCTACTCGTGCGTTTGGGACAGATACAGGGATGTGCATAGCTGTACGGTCAGGAATGTTATGGCTTCCAATTACCGTAGCCTGAACAACTGTCCATTTCCCTCGATGTGTGGTTTTTCCCGCCGTGCATAAGAGCTCGGGCTGGTTTGCCACAGCCTTAACTCTCGACTTAGCTCCAGAGTCGGTAAGCGTTCTCTCACCCTGTTCTGTGGTAACCTTTCTAACAACAGAAACTGACTGGGCAGAAACAAATTCACCATCTGGTGCCTTTTGTACCTTTCTCTCATATCGGGATAAAGAAGTTAGGCTTCTGGGCGTCCCCATTGCCTGAAAACTCTTTCCAGGCCAACTGTAGATTATGTAGGCCCACATAAAGTTATTAGGTTTATCGTTTTTATTTATTGTCCAGCCGAGCGGTTTCACTGGTAGTTTTAGAGTTTCTTAACAACCCAGGTGTACAAGGAAAAACTCAGTATATAAAAGTTAGTATATTATGTACAAGTTTACTAGTGCTGTCCACACGCCACGTACAAGAACATACTGAAATGTGTTTTAAACTCGGGAAAATGTTTGTAATGTCACTGAGTTCACAGAGTCATTAAGTTCCCACAGCACACAGGTTAGACACACACACATGGCACTACCCGCACTTCCCAGTCGCCGGTTATCCTCCTTCTGCCGCGGTCGCCGGCGCCCACCGCGCCCAGCCTCTAAGATGCTGACACAAGGGCGTTGGTCATGTGACGGGGAAATGTCCACTGGATGTATTGTGTCGTGCATTACATTTATTTCTCACTGGTAGTAATACCTATATAAAATGCATCCTACCTATAGTATAGAGATTACATTGATTTGTTTTGGTTATCTGAGTCAATCATGAATGCAACAAACCCCTAGTTAGTTATATGACATAGAGAAGCACTGCAACCCCTGTTTAAAGGAAAAGACGAGGTCAGCATTTATACATGTTGCACCACATTAGGAAAGATTACATCAGATTTCTATAATGTATAATATGCTTATGTATAATGGTCCTACCTATCCTACGGCGGTTACAATCCTCAATAAAAGAACCGATTAAAACCCCACGAGAATTACTAGCACCTTCATCCCACAATGGGTGATGGCCGTTAAAACCTCCCACCAAGAGGAAAGACGGAGTCAGCTGACGCACCAAGCCGTCAAGATCACCCCTGGAGACAGGAACCCGAGGAGGGAGATATAGACTGCAAATAGTGTAGGATCGTCCCATAAAGACCTTAACAGTAACCACCTGAAGGGGAGAGTTAAGTTGCAATGGAACAACAGGTATATCCTGACGGACTAGAATAGCTGTGCCACCGTGGTGGCCCTGTTCGGGGAAAGGAGTGCTAAAAAAGGCACGATAACCAGGAGGACTAGAATAAGTACTATCACCTAGCATAATCTCTTGTAAAGCTACACAGGCTGGAGAGAACTCCGACAGTAAAGCTCGGAGTTCCCCCCACGAGGCGCGAAGGCCTCTACAGTTCCACTGTAGAAGCTTGAAGATGACTATTTAGGTGCAGTGGACGGGCGAGCCTTTTGAAGAGGCTGCCCGTGACTCACCTGACTAGAAATAATCAAGCGACGAGAAGACATCGGGAGTTGTGATGTGCCGGGTCGTTGGACCGCTGCCTTTCGGCCTACCGGTGAGTGATGCGAACCATCATCACTCCTACCGGTCATCGGAGAACGAGGGTCAGGCTGGACTGCACTTTTTGACACAGTGGGTCCACGAGGGACGGCTGTGACAATATCATTGGACGTCTCCATGCTAAGACCATCCTCATCACAAGAAGCCCGATCTGAGACAGAGGGTGTCACAAGAGGCTGAACAGAAACTACTGGAGCTACCATAGCAGAGCGGTCCCTGGAGGACTCAGGATTATGTGCACCAGTAGAAACCTTACACTGCTTAGACTGAGCTAAATCTAACGATTCCGCAGAGCCGCGGTGCCGTTTGGTAAAGCCCTTCAAAGGCTTAGGCGATGCAGGGGGCAAATGGACATCCACTACATGGGTTACTTTGGTCATATCCGGATTATTCCCATCACTTCTTACTGATGACTCTACTGAGTCGTCGGACAAAAGGGCAAACCTATTAGCCAGATGAGCAGGACCACCCGCCCCAACAGGGCGAGAGGTAGCAGAAGGAGTTGCCTTCGGACCGGCAGACTCAGCTGAAGAGCGAGCGGCCAATGAAGCATAAGATGGCGCACCAGTACCGTCCTTCTGGCGGTAAAGGAGTTCACGGCGGGCACTACCAAGGCTGATGAACTGACTGTTAGCGAGCTGTAAAATATCCTGCTCCAGGCGATACCTTGGGCATTGCCTGGAACGTACCTGGTGAGTATCACGG
>NC_059261.1:1558032-1560532 GCF_017591435.1 Portunus trituberculatus | reverse complement strand
TTATTAATTAATTATTATTAATATATATATTAATAGTGTGTGTGTGTGTGTGTGTGTGTGTGTGTGTGTGTGTGTGTGTGTGTGTGTGTGTGTGTGTGTGTGTGTGTGTGTGTGTGTGTGTGTGAGAGAGAGAGAGAGAGAGAGAGAGAGAGAGAGAGAGAGAGAGAGAGAGAGAGAGAGAGAGAGAGAGAGAGAGATCACATGAAACAAAAGATGAAAAGAATTATTATCGCTGCGTACTGCTCGGATCAAAACGGAGAGACGCGTTTGACGGAGGAGGAAGCAACGTGATGCGGGACTGGAGTGTCCAAAACAGCTGGAGTTGGACCATTGAAAGATGAGCTGGGTCATCTCATAAAAGATTCACAAGAGATTGCAGAGCTACTAAAACTGAAATATGAGGATGTGTTTAGTTCCCCTTCTGAAGAGAAGATTATCCTCTCACCTAGAGACTTTTTTGCAATTGACACAGAAACCACACCGAATCTGATAAACATTAATTTCACAGAGAATGACATAATAGAAGCAATTAAGGATATTGGTAATAATGCAACAGCCGGCCAAGATCAATTTCCTACTCTACTCCTTAAAAAGTGTGATAAAGAGCTAAGCATCTCCTTGTGTATATTCTACAGAAATTCTCTGGATTGTGGACAGATTCCAAAACAGCTTAAAAATGCAAGGATAACACCAGTGTATATAAATGGGGGCTCGAGATCGGATCCAAACAACTATCGTCCCATAGCCTTGACATCCCATATTATAAAAGTTTTTGAAAAGTTACTAGTGAAAGACATACCTTGAAGAAAACAACAAATTAAATCAAGACCAATATAGTTTTCGTGCAGGCCGTTCATGCCTTGCACAACTCCTTGCCCATCATGAAAAAATACTAGCAGCACTAGAACATAAAAGAAACATAGATGTCATATACTTAGATTTCGCCAAAGCTTATGACAAAGTTGATCATGGCATCTTGCTTCATAAAATCAAAGATATGGGCATATGTGGAAAAAATTGGTGTTTGGCTACATTGCTTCCTCACTGACCGTGAACAGTTTCTGTTGGGGGTGCTGTTACCCAGTCATCTGTAATCATCAGTGGGGTACCTCAAGGCTCAGTCCTTGGGCCCCTGCTTTTCCTCATCCACATAACAGACATCAATCAACATGTTCAGTACTCCTCTGTTGCATCCTTTGCAGACGACACCCGGGTACTAAAAGAGGTAACTTCAAAATTTGAAGCGACTCAGCTGCAGGCAGACCTCTCCGCTTTATATGAATGGGCAAGTGACAACAACATGTCCTTCAACAATAATAAATTTGAACACATGAGTTACACACAAGGTGCAAATAATATTACACATGTTTATGCAGCACAAGATGGCTCTAATATTGACTACAAAAAAATGCATACTAGACCTTAGTATTACCCTTACCTGTGATGGCAGTTTTACCAATCACATAACCAATGTGACAAAAAAAGAGAGAGGCCAGGCAGGGTGGATCCTGCGCACCTTTATAACAAGAGACGCCTTACTTATGTTGACACTCTATAAGACACTCGTACTGCCACAGTTGGAGTATCGTTGTCAGCTCTGGTCCCCATGAAAAGTTGGTGAAATACAATCACTAGAGGCTGTTCAGCGAAACTTTACAAGTAAGATCACAACTATCAAACACTTGAACTACTGGGAAAGACTACAAAAACTCGATTTATTCTTCTTAGAAAGACGCAGAGAACGGCCATATCATAAACAACCTCAATATAAGAACATTTATAAATCAACGACTGAGACGATTTTGCCAAGTGGATCGACCAAACCCCAGAGCGGCCACAGAATTAAAAACACTTAAGGAGAACGTTTTTGGGACAAGAGGACCTTTGCTCTTCAACGCTCTACCAAGGCACCTACGCGACTCAAACATCAGCCCGGACCAGTTCAAACATAATCTAGACAAGTTTCTTCGTTCGGTACCAGACCAACCCAAGTTGCCGCACTACCCCATTCGTGCTGCCAGCAATAGCATCACTGACCAGCTGGTGCTACAACGAGCAGACGGCATCTACTAATGGCGGCGAATCAGCGTGGCCTTGGGTAGTACTATCTGCTCAAAACTTCGTTCAACAGGTTCAACAGGTGTGTGTGTGTGTGTGTGTGTGTGTGTGTGTGTGTGTGTGTCTGCGCGTTTGTGTATGTGTGTGTGTGTAATTCACTGTTTGATCTGCTGCAGTCTCTGACAGCCAGACGTTACCCTACGGAACGAGCTCAGAGCTCATTATTTCCGATCTTCGGATAGGCCTGAGACCAGGCACACACCACACACCGGGACAACAAGGTCACAACTCCTCGATTTACATCCCGTACCTACTCACTGCTAGGTGAACAGGGCTACACGTGAGGAGACACACCCAAATATCTCCACCCGGCCGGGGAATCGAACCCCGATCCTTTGGCTTGTGAAGCCAGCGCTCTAACCACTGAGCTACCGGGCCGTGT
>NC_059261.1:1533032-1555532 GCF_017591435.1 Portunus trituberculatus | reverse complement strand
ACCAAGTTAGTTTAGACATGAGAAGTTTAGCATTAGTGATTGAAATGTACAAATGAGGTCAGCTCTGAAACAGTGTGGTCAGTTTTATAAGCACGTGTGATGTTACTATTATTCCAAGACTACTATTATTGTTTACTGTTACTTCTGACAAGGTAACACTATATTGGGTAACTCATTACTACTATGTTACATGAGAGAGAGAGAGAGAGAGAGAGAGAGAGAGAGAGAGAGAGAGAGAGAGAGAGAGAATTGTGAAAGAAAATGAAGATATTTGATGGAGAACTCAATTAAATCTTGATGTAACTCGTTTATTAGTTTTACGATGTGTTGAGTCAAGTATTCCCTTAACTGCTAACATAATAAGCTTGGTGACTATCCTGAATACTTATTGACACGCGTGTTTTGCTAGTGTTGTCAGTGAGGAGCAGTGGTGGATCCTGGATCAATATTTGGGAGTTGCTAAGCTGAATTCTTTTATCCCTTGAGATTAGCGACGAGCTTCAATTAGCAGTTGAGGCGTTCACCTCTTTTGAAAACTCAGGGATCTTGAGGGACTTTTTAAGGTCTATGCTGAGCTATTCTGAGGTAACAAGACCACTGATAACTTTTAAATGTAACTGAACAATTAGATTACCTCTGCTCAATAATAATAACATTTTACAGAAAACCTTGTTACGTTATTGTTACGTATATACCTATTACCTTGCCATATATATATATATATATATATATATATATATATATATATATATATATATATATATATATATATATACTCGATGAAAAATAAGGTAAATGTTGTGGTGGTTGAGCCCCATGAGTCCCCTCCCTCCCCTGGATGCAGCAGTGGTTGTTGTTTTAGGCATTATTGTTGCACCAGTGTTCTGTGTTGTTCCTGTGTGGTGGGTGCCGTGGTGCAAGAATTGATTCCCCTCATGCAAGGTGGCCTAGCTTTGTGTGCTGCAATGTGGCTTGGCTCTGCGTGGTGCAAGGTGGCTTGGCTCTGCGTGGTGCAAGGTGGCTTGTCTGTGCGTGGTGCAAGGTGGCTTGGCTCTGCGTGGTGCAGGGTGGCTCAGTGAGTGAAAGGTGTCAAGTTTATAGATGGGAAAGATGAACCATGAGTAAAAGAAAAAGAAGCTGTGGGAATGATAATTTTTTTTTTTTTTTTTCCGAACAGCAAGAAATGAATTATTATATGCGTCACTGCCTGCGACAAGGGAACAAGCGCCAGAAGTAAACAACCAAGATAATCGCGTTTAAAGTTAAGCTTAGTTTTTCGTCTGCAGTTCACCATCGCTTTACTTTTCTTCGCTAGTATACGCTAGACTAAGAATATACGGATAGGTGTTATATTCTCCTTAAAGACTACGTTTACTTTGATTTTGAATGAAATTGGTCTTATTTCGCAATGTTGAATAATTAAAGTTATTAAATCGGGAATCACAGTGTGTAAAACAGGAAATAATTCATGATTTTTTAGTTTTACAATGGCCCCAGAGACCTTAGGATAAAGACAGCCTATTAACATGCAGCATCTCTTAACATTTAATCAAGGACAGACTCAATCTCCTTAGTACAACGCTCAATTATAAGAATTTTAGTGTTTCCTGCTGGATCAGTTTCGCGGTCTTGGCTGCCCCGACTCTCAAAGGATGGACAACCCTGCCAGGCGTACGATACTTTCAGCTTTCTCTCTCTCTCTCTCTCTCTCTCTCTCTCTCTCTCTCTCTCTCTCTCTCAGCAAAATACTGTATGATGAGCATGAGGTAGTGAAAGAAAGTGACAGAAGGTCAGGATAGAACGGATTTGGAGAAGGAAGGCAGGACAGTAGAGATGTGGCACCACTGGGGGGAGTTCCTGCCGACCGCCAAGGCTGCCTGGAGAACAACTTGCAGTGTTGCCAGATGGGATTGATGAATTCTCAGTAGATTTCACTTTAAAAACAGTAGATTGGAATCTTTTTTCGGTAGATTATATATATGTATATATATATATATATATATATATATATATATATATATATATATATATATATATATATATATATATATATATATATATATATATATATATATATATATATATATATATATATATATATATATATATATATATATATATATATATATATATATATATATATATATATATATATATATATATATATATATATATATATATATATATATATATATATATATATATATATATATATATATATATATATATATATATATATAATATATTGCACGTCACATGTCTTTTTATATTATCTGCCAAAGGTAAATAACATTAAATACACGTGCAATGCAAACATGAGCAATTTAAATAATGTGTTTATCTCATAATTTTTTTGGCAACAAACACGATTTTTTTTTTTTTAAGGTTTATTATTGAAGAATAAGATCATGCTGGGAATTCCGCAGACAAATTATACTTTTCATATCTTCCGGTACTCAAATAAAAAAGAAAAACACAAAAATTGGAACACTTTGATCTTAATGCATAAAAAAAATGAACATAAGAACATAAGAACTTAAGACATGAGGAGATTGCAAGAGGCCAGATAGACCTACACGAGGCAGTTCCTTTTCTCCCATCCTCCGAACAAATCAATGTTCCATCCAACCAACTATCCACAACCAGCTAATATAAAACCGTAGATAGGTTGAGTTTAGAGAACAGTAAGTAGTTGGCTGAGTAGTTGGCTACACTCGTAATTTAGCACATTCCACCCACATCACTTCACAAACGCAGCCCGCTAACATTTTAGGCTCTATTTTAAATCAACACAAAATAAAAATTCTAAACAGCATAAATATATTCTCTGAAGACTTACAGGTGCGTGTGTGTAGTCTTAGGAGCCTAAGAGTCAAGATTGTATAGCGCCCAAACCAGCGAAATCAGTTACAGTACTATCGGTTTGTTGTTGTCCGTCAGCTGAGATTCGATACATGAAAAAGGCACCTCTCTCTCTCTCTCTCTCTCTCTCTCTCTCTCTCTCTCTCTCTCTGTAGATTTGGTGGATTTCTCGGGAGGTTGGATCGAAAAATCAGTAGATTTGACCATATTTTCGAAATCTGTCGGTAGATCGGTAGATCCATCAGAAATTTAGTAGATCTACCGACTTATCGGTAGATCTGGCAACGCTAAGAACAAGGCCGGACCTGGCCGGTCCACATCCCTGTGACGTCACATCCCGAAGATCTATCCTGCCGCTCGTAGCTGGCTATGGTGTTTACCAGTGACCTACAACTCACCTCCCATCATTCCCCTAATGTTTATAGCTTACTGTTGTTTTCTCACTTTTAAGCCTACAAAATGTAATGTGTTATGTTATAATGAAGATATTTAGTACTGCACTAAGTGCACTTACATCTTCATTTCCTTTTCTCTATTTTCATACCCGGTAAGTTCCTACACACACACACACACACACACACACACACACACACACACACACACACACACACATTATTGTAGAACAAAACGCTCAAGGATACGTTATCAAATATCAAACGAAAAGTTCTTTAGAAACACATAGTACATTTTATTAATATTCGGCATGCCAATTCTATACGAAATTTATTTGACAAATAATACCCACCTGGCAACTTTCCGCTTCCTTGCAAGTGTCATATATTTAAATTGCGAGTGACTAGTAACCGTCACCCCGGCTTAGTGGGAGGGTGAGGTGACGTCCGCGCCCCCCCCCCTCCTACGTTCGTGACACAAGCTGCTCATTGTTTTACCGCTGGCATCTTCCATTACGCTTAAAATGGGACCTACCAACCTGGACATGCAGGAGAAGAGCATGGTTATGGCTTTGATTGGGGAAGGATTAAGCAACCGGGAAATTGGAAGAAAATTAAGATCAGAGTCTGCTGTCCGTCGCATCAAGAAAGCTGCTGCCGTGCTAGGGACGGGCGCAGTGCCGGAAAGGAAGAAAGGGACAGGCAGGAAGAGGAAGACACACCCCAAGGACTGACAAGCTGCTGGAGCGTGAAGTGAAAAAACTCTTTCATCATTGCCAAGGAACTGAAGGAAGCACACGCCGATGTGGTGGGAGAGATGTCAGTGCGAACTATACAGGATCGTCTGCAGAAACACCTCAAGTTGCCATGTCGTCGCGCTGCTCGCAAACCTCTCCTTACTGAGAAAATGAAGAAGCAGAGACTTGATTTCTGTAAAAGATACGAACACTGGACATCAGAAGATTGGCGCAGGGTGGTGTTCAGTGACGAGAGTGCCTTCAAAACCATCTCTCACAGACAGAAATTGGTGCGTCGTCCACTTGGTGCAGATCGGTTCGACAGTCACTACACAGTGAAGGCAGTGAAATTCCCTGCAAGTCTGGCAGATCTAAATCCGAATGAAATGAAAAGAAAACTTGGTAAGCTTCCAGTGTCAAGTGTTGACTCCCTGGTAGAAAAGATTCGCATGCTCTGAGCTGATGTGGATCCTCATTATTTTCAAAAATTGTCTAACAGTATGCCTAAACGTGTAAGTGCTGTTCTGAAAGTAAAGGGCAACATGACAAAATACTAGTGGTTGCTCATAACAGGAAGAAATGTGTTTTATTCACCCTTAAATGAAAAAAATGCTAACAATACTTCTCTGACGACGGGTTTCAGACGGTGTGTCGATTTCTTCTGCGTTAAGTGTAATAATAATAATAGTAATAATAATAATAAATAATTATAATAATAATAATAATAATGATAATAATAATGATAATAATAATAATAATAAGGTAACTAGTAACATAATCAAAATAATCTTCTAGGAAAGTCACATTGCCTGAGTAAAGACAAACTTAGTGTATAATTTTCATTTGAAAGCTTGGCTTATTACAAAATGCTTGGATAGGTAATTGCACTCAATTAAGGCACCTACATGTAGCTTGGATTATCCAGAGTTTTTAAAGCAGTAGTAGAGGCCATAAAAAATTGTAAATGCTCCAGTAAGGGGTTTTAGAGGTTATGATTGATACAACTTTATCTTGGTCTGAGCATGTCAGAGTAACTAAAACCAAAATTGCCAAAAGAATTGGAATGTAAGTCAAACTTAGGAAATTTTTGTGTAAGTCAACCCTCATTGTAATATATAATAGCTTTGTATACCCTTACCTACTATATGGAACAGAGGTAGTGCAAGCAGATGCCATATTGATTCTTTATTCAAAATCCAGGAAAAAGCTATCAGGAATCAGGATTACTGCATCTGCAAATTACAGGGATCATACTGCACCACTATTCCTTTCACTACAAGTACTGCCTCTCCATAAAATTTATATATTCACTGTCAGTAAGCTAATGTATAGATACAGCAACAGGTGTTTGTCCCCAATATTCAATTATATGTTTCTCAGGAATCATCAGGTTCACTCCCATATAGCAAGACAGTCATAAAATTCATGTACCATTATGTAGCACAGCCATGATGCAGAAAACATTTAGATATAAAGGTGCAATAATATGGAATAATATTGCAAGACATGTACCACATAACTGCAGCATTGCTACATTCAGACACAAACAGTTTGTGTTAAATAATGATCTCAGTAACACATAGCACTATTACTGCAATAATAAGTATTAATAATAAAAATATTTATGTATTATTTTTTTCTCTATATATTTCTCCCTTCTCTCACTCTCTCTCTTCTTAAATACTCTATATATTTCTCATTAGTATTAATATTCACAAATCTTTACCTATTTTAAGCATCTTATACATGTATTTAATTACAGTTAATGTATTATTTTTAAAGATTTAAGTTAGTAGCTTTTACTCATAATGTAGTCAGTATAAACAAATTTCATAAGGTAATAAATTTTTCATCTTTGCTTTAATTTTTTAAAAAGTATCTTTCCTGTTATTGTCCCACCACTAATTTTCAGAGGTTAGGTTAATATAGGTTAGGTTAGGTTAACTAATTTTCTTAAACTAACCTGACCTAACCTAAAATTAGTGGTGGGGCAATAACAGGAACTTAGCAAGTAGATCCTGCAAAACAACAAATACCTGTATAGTGCTTACCCTGCTGTGATGAGTAGGAGTGAAATGCTTCTTCCTGATGGCTTGTAACCATTTCCTCCGAAGCTCAGGCTGTTGAGGGAATCGGTATACACTCACTCTTGGACCAGTTTTGTAATTGCCTTTGCAGTAAGGTACACAGCAAGTAGAAGGCATTGTCACAAGTAGTTTTATAATGGAAAGTAAGTCGCGCGAAGCGTGTTCTCCAGGCGGCTGTCCATTCAAAACTAACTAAGATGTTCAAAATGCTTCTCGTCATACTCCATTGCAATCCATTTCTTGAGGCAGCTGGTGATCTCAATGGAGTCACGTCCACACAAACATTTTTGATTTATTGGTCTTCAGGTTATGAATGCAAAAGTTGTACATCCACAACTTGCGGTGGTAGTATGCAACACTTGTGGAGAGTTTGGGAATGGGAATGGTCTGCTGTAGGTCTATACAAATAACAGCAACTTCATCATGCATGTCTTCTTTCGTGTTCTTCATTAATTGTTGTCCTTGTGATGCTTTATCCTTGTGGTGCTTCAGCTGGTCTTGTAAGAGTTGTTTGTCAGCTTCGCTAGTGGCCAGCTTGATGGAAGTGGTCAGTTTATCACATGTGCTGCAGGTATCTGACCTTGGTGGCTGGAAGCCAATGTTGAACTCATTTGAGAAAGTCTTGTGATAATAACGTTGAGTCACCTTTTCAACCTCAGGATGATTGGCAGACATCCCTTCTTCATAAGATTTATAAAGTTTTGAGATGGTCAAGTTGCTCTCCAAGTACTTCCTGTGAGGATTTCTGGCACGGCTGTAGTGGCTTGTCATTGTTTGTAATTGGCTGATGTGCTTTTTCTCCAGTAATTTTTTCTGGCAGGTTCGTGACGTCCGCGTTGATCCAGAATAGGAACATGTGTGGAAGTTGCCTTTTCTGTTGCACACTCAAGTCGTTTTCTGGTAACCCCCAAAATAGTTGTAAATGCTTTTCTACAAACAGGAAAAGCTTCATCCTTGTAAATGACGCTGTATGCATACATGAACTAGCGATGCTTTCCAGGGTTGTCAGGGGTCTTGCTTGGCCAGTGCCTTTTAATTAACTGGTACCTTGTAAACAAGCTTCTGGATGTAAGCAGTTTGGGCATCATAATTACCTATTGCCCAGAAGTCAGTGAAGAGTTCTCTTATTACAGGCATGGTCACTTTATCAAAACAACCATTACGGCAAGGAGTACCAATTTGTCTGCCTGCTACAAGCCTCCCAGTCTTGACACTCATATATTCTTTTCCAGAATTTCTCCTAAATTTAGCTATGTTTCTGGCCCAATTAGCTGGTGCACACGCCTTTTTTTCTGCCCGTATTTTGAGGTGTGTCAACCTCCAATGTTGCTAAGTCCTGCTCAAATGCTTGCCATCTCTCAGAATATTGAAAGTTAGTGGTAGTAAAATTTTCAGGAATTCAATTAATCTTCTTAAGCTTTGGAGTTTGACACCAACTGCAAATTGAAAAAGGAATATATATATATATATATATATATATATATATATATATATATATATATATATATATATATATATATATATAAAGTATCTCGCTTGCATGAAAAACAGGTCGGCAGACACTACACGCAAGGGAAAGGAAGCAAAAATAGGTATATACGTAGGTATACAGAGTGTAACATGAGTTTCTGCAGATGTTGCTAGAGACGAAAGTGGAAAATATGTTATACGTATACATGCATTTTGAGACTGCTTAGCCGTTGTCTGTACAATACATAGTTCGAGTGTGGCGGTACTACGCGACAGATACAACGCTTGGGCCGCATGGGTGTTTGCTCCAAATTACTGTGTGGCGTTTCTCTCTCTCTCTCTCTCTCTCTCTCTCTCTCTCTCTCTCTCTCTCTCTCTCTCTCTCTCTCAAAATCCTTCAGTACAAACAAAATATATTCACTGTTACTGTCTTGGTTTCACAACTGATTTTTTTTGTTAGCCTCACGCATGCTCCACCGCTGGTCGGGCAGGAGGTGGAGCATGCGTGATGCTAGCAAAAAAAATCAGCTGTTTGAAGTGCGAAACCAAGACAGTAACAGTGAATACATTTTGTTTGTACTGAAGGATTTTGAGAGAGAGAGAGAGAGAGAGAGAGAGAGAGAGAGAGAGAGAGAGAGAGAGAGAGAAATGAAACGCCACACACAGTAATTTGGAGCAAACACCCATGCGGCCCAAGTGTTGTATCTGTCGCGTAGTACCGCCACGCTCGAACTATGTACTGTACAGACAACGGCTAAGCAGTCTCAAAATGCATGTATACGTATAACATATTTTCCACTTAGAATAACGTACTTTCGTCTCTAGCAACATCTGCAGAAACTCATGTTACACTCTGTATACCTACGTATATACCTATTTTTGCTTTCCCTTGCGTGTAGTGTAGAAGGGAGTGGAGACGATGACACGTGACAGGCAGATGTCTGTAGATCGAATGCACCTGATGCCAAGAACTTGGAGTATTTATGGCACTTGTGCGGACACAAAAGTAGTTTTTCCGTGCCCGAATTAAAAAATCAATAAGATCTCACTGAATTTTTTTTTTCAGACCCTTTCACGGTCGATTTACTCGAAATATGGAAAGCATGGTGCTGAGTAAATATGTTTATGTGATAAAGTGTAATGAAACGATGTACATTGTAGTATGAGGACAATTTCTAATAAATTTATTGAATATTAGTAAATCAAAATAGGTATTTCTCACTCACACTTTTCCCCTGTCACATCCTCCTCCCTCCCACCCACCATGACTTCCTTCACCTCCATAACTCTCTCTCTCTCTCTCTCTCTCTCTCTCTCTCTCTCTCTCTCTCTCTCTCTCTCTCTCTCTCGTGTTCTTGAAAGGCATGCACGTCCTCCCTATAACCCATCTTAGGACAGTGAGAGTTTATAGCGACTTTAGGCCGGCCATAAAGTATCACGTACACCTGAGAGGTGCGCCTGAAAAGTTACGCCTGTCAGGTATACCTGACACCTGAGGAGCACACACACTCTTCATGCATACCTGTCAAGTTTGTCAGTTCGCCATGGATTCTCGAGAAGATGAGTTGTACTTTCTCTCCTTATTATCTGTAGTTTTTTTGTGAAATGTAAAAACAGACGGAAGAAACGCAAAGGATTATTAATAACTGAGAGACCTTTTCAGGTACACCTGATTAAACAGCCACACACACATTAAGTTTACTCGCCTGTCAGGCAGAACTGATCGAATTTTCATCAGTTGTCAGGTCGCCTGAGAGGCTAGTTTTTCCCGCCATACACTATCAGGTATACCTGACAGGCGTAACTTTTCAGGCATACCTGTCAGATGTACATGATAGTGTACGGCCGGCCTTAGAGAGAGAGAGAGAGAGAGAGAGAGAGAGAGAGAGCTCTGTGGCGACGATCCTCAGTACAGCGTTTTTCACTGTTTAGAGAGGAATTTCTTTTCAAGATCACATGAGAGAGAGAGAGAGAGAGAGAGAGAGAGAATGGGGACGGGAGAGCACTACGTATGAAAAGCTTAGCCCTACGGCTCATGTATCATTGTAATAGTGTAATTCTCTCTCTCTCTCTCTCTCTCTCTCTCTCTCTCTCTCTCTCTCTCTCTCTCTCTCTCTGAATATACATAATTAAATTAACAATAATAGCTTGACACAAAACGAAAGAATATTGGCATTAGCAGTGCAGTACGACAGTTTGGGCTTGCTGCTTGGCTGGCATCGATGGGGAGCGCGAACACTTACATCATTTTTTTTTCTTTTCATTTAGAGAAGTTTTGATGCGTTTAACACTAACTTTCTTGAACAACAATAGTGTACACTAATAGTCTGTGTTAGAATTAGCCATTACCAAACATCTGAGCATCCCATCATCATGAAACATCTGATATTTTACGGAATGAAAGGATGACGCTAGTAGCATGGTTGATGAGGTAGACAATACTGGACACTACTCTGAATAATCAATGTTAGCTGCACGTACATTGCAGCTACAATCACATCAATAATATTTCAAGAGGTAGGGGAAATTATTTTTTTTTTTTTTTTTTTTTTTTTACATTACAAGGGCACTGGCCAAGGGCAAACACAGTGTTGGAGAAAAAATCCCGCTGGTTGCCAGGCCCTGTTAAAGAAAAGTAGAAAGAGAAAAACAAAAAATCTAAAAGGAGGGTCCAGTTAACGTAAGAGGTGTCTTGACACTCCTCTTTTGAAAGAGTTTAAGTCATAGGCAGGTGGAAATACAGACACAGGTAGAGAGTTCCAGAGTTTACCAGTGTAGGGAATGAAGGAGTGAAGATACTGGTTAACTCTTGCATTAGGAAGATGGACAGAATAGGGATGAGAAGAAGTAGAGAGTCTTGTGCAGCGAGGCCGCAGGAGGGGAAGGCATGCAGTTAGCAAGTTCAGAAGAGCAGACAGCATGAAAACAGCGGTAGAAGACAGATAAAGATGCAACATTGCGGCGGTGACTTAAAGAATCAAGACAGTCAGTTAGAGGAGAAGAGTTGATAAGACGAAAAGCTTTAGATTCCACCTTGTTTAGTAAAGCTGTGTGTGGATCCCCCAGACATGAGAGCCATACTCCATACACGGGCGGATAAGGCCCTTGTACAGAGCAAGCAGCTGGGAGGGAGAAAAATGGACGAAGACGCCATAGGACACCTAACTTCTTGGAAGCTGATTTAGCAAGAGTAGAGATGTGAAATTTCCAGTTTAGATTTTTAGTGAAGGATAGACCGAGTGTGTTTAATGTAGAGGAGAGGGAAGTTGAGTGTTATTGAAGAAGAGAGGATAGTTGTCTGGAAGGTTATGTCGAGTAGATAGTTGTAGAAATTGAGTTTTGAGGCATTGAACAAAACCAGGTTTTCTCTGCCCCAATCAGAAACAAGTGAAAGATCAGAAGTTAGGCGTCCTATAGCATCTCGCCTTGAGTCATTTAATTGTTGTTGGGTTGGGCGTCTGTTGAACGCTGTTGAATAATGCAAGGTGGTATCATCAGCATAGGAGTGGATAGGGCATTGAGTCAGATTTAGGAGATCATTGATGAATAATAGAAAGAGAGTGGGTGATAGGACAGAACCCTGTGGAACACCACTGTTGATAGTTTTAGAGGAAGAACAGTGACCGTCTACTACAGCAGCAATAGAACGATCGGAAAGGAAACTGGAGATGAAGGTACAGAGAGAAGGATAGAATCCGTAGGAGGGTAGTTTAGAAATTAAAGATTTGTGCCAGACTCTATCGAAGGCTTTCGATATGTCAAGGCCGACAGCAAAGGTTTCACCGAAGTCCCTAAAGAGGATGACCAAGATTCAGTTAGGAAAGTAAGAAGATCACCAGTAGATCTGCCTTTACGGAAACCATACTGGCAATCAGAGAGAAGGTTGTGAGCTGATAGATGCCTCATTATCTTCCTATTAAGGATAGACTCAAAGGCTTTAGAAAGGCAGGAAATCAAAGCTATAGGGCGGTAGTTAGAAGGATTGGAGTGGTCACCTTTTTAGGGACAGGTTGAATGTGAGCAAACTTCCAGCAAGAAGGATAAATAGAAGTAGAGACACAGATGAAAGAGTTTGACCAGGCAGTGAGCGAGTTCGGAAGCACAGTTTTGAGAACAACAGGAGGGACTCCATCCGGACCGTAAGCCTTCCGAGAATCAAGGCCAGAGAGGGCCAGGAAAACGTCTTTATAAAGAATTTTAATTTTAGGGATGAAGTAGTCAGAGGGTGGAGGAGTAGGAGGAATATGCCCAGAATCATCCAAAGTTGAGTTGGTAGCAAAGGTTTGAGCGAAGAGTTCAGCTTTAGAAAAGAAGAGACAGCTGTAGAGCCATCTGGATGAAGTAAAGGAGGGAAAGACGAAGAAGTAAAGTTGTTAGAGATATTATTGGCTAGATGCCAGAAATCTCGAGAGGAGTTAGAATTGGAAAGACTTTGACATTTTCTATTGATGAAAGAGTTTTAGTAAGTTGGAGAATAGATTTGGCATGATTACGGGCAGAAATATATAGGGCATGAGTTTCAGCAGTTGGATGGCTACGGAACCGTTTGTGAGCCGCCTCTCTATCATTGACAGCACGAGAACAAGCAGAGTTAAACCAAGGCTTTTTAGCTTTAGGGTTAGAGAAAGTATGAGGAATGTATAGCTCCATGCCAGAGATAATCACCTCTGTTATGCGCTCGGCACAAAGAGAAGGATCTCTGACATGAAAACAATAATCATCCCAAGGAAATCAGAATAGTACTGCCTTAGTTCCTCCCACTTAGCAGAGTTAAAATGCCAGAAGCACCTCCGCTTAGGCGGGTCCTGAGGCTGCACTGGAGTGATAGAACTGGTAACGGAAATTAGATTGTGGTCGGAGGAGCCCAACGGAGAGGAAAGTTTAACAGAGTAAGCAGAAGGGTTGGAGGTTAGGAAAAGATCAAGAATGTTGGGCGTGTCTCCAAGGCGGTCAGGAATACGGGTAGGGAACTGCACTAGCTGCTCTAGGTCATGAAGGATAGCAAAGTTGAAGGTTTGTTCACCAGGTTGGTCAGTGAAAGAAGATGAAAGCCAAAGCTGGTGGTGAACATTGAAATCCCTAAAATGGAGATCTCAGCAAAAGGAAAGTGAGATAAGATGTGCTCCACCTTGGAAGTCAAATAGTCAAAGAATTTTACATAGTCAGAGGAATTAGGTGAGAGGTATACAGCACAGATGAATTTAGTTAGAGAGTGACATTGAAGTCTTAGCCAGATGGTAGAAAATTCTGAAGATTCAAGATTGTGGGCACGAGAGCAAGTGGTGTCGTTACGCACGTATGCGCAACATCCAGCTTTGGATTGAAAATGAGGATAGAGCAAGTAGGAGGGAACAGAAAAGGGGCTGTCAGTATCACAGACAACTGTGTTTCAAGAGGTTGAGGTTTGAGCAGGAGACTCATTTTATTAAGTGTGACACCAGCAAAAATGTTCATTAAAGTTCACTAATAAGAAATGTATCTTAAGTATAAAGTTTCCTATAGACAATCCAAAGCAGCAGTGTTATAAAAGCCTCGCAGAATTTACTATGAAGCTAAAACATTGGTAATATTTATTTGCCTGCACTAAGTTAAGCAAATTCAGTGACACTTAAACCATTCTTTCCTTTTGTTCAAAACAGTGTAAATATTCTACCGAGACGGGCAACACTAACAATATGAAGAATACGCTTTGCTGCTGCTGCTGCTGCTGCTGCTGCTGCTGCTGCTGTGTACTGTATGGTCAACCTATCAACCACTCACGTCATTACACAGTGCTTGTATTCACACACACACACACACACCCGGTAGCTCAGTGGTTAGAGCGCTGGCTTCACAAGCCAGAGGACCGGGGTTCGATTCCCCGGCCGGGTGGAGATATTTGGGTGTGTCTCCTTTATAGCCCCTGTTCACCTAGCAGTGAGTGGTACGGGATGTAAATCGAGGAGTTGTGACCTTGTTGTTGTGTGGTGTGTGCCTGGTCTCAGACCTATCCGAAGATCGGAAATAATGAGCTCTGAGCTTGTTCAGTAGGGTAACGTCTGGCTGTCTCGTCAGAGACTGCAGCAGATCAAACAGTGAAACACACACACACACACCACGTAGTGTAGTTGTTACGTTCACCGGTTAAACTGGTAAGATTGGCATCGGGGAGCCGGTGAACAATAACAATAAAAAAAAAAACACTGCAGGTTCAACTGGTGAGGAAATGCAAAGGGAGCACTTTAAAAAGCTATTTTAATAACCCATAATGAAACTGACACACAGATATAACATGAAACATGAAACACAGATATATAACATGAAACACAGGAAAATGACATACACATATACATATAACACAGAAATAAATACAACAATAAAGAACCCAACTTAATACCTAACAATAATCCTAATCCTATATGGAGGCAATGTGGAAAACACGGACGAGGGGAAGTGATACTTATGCGGTGTCGCAGTGGTGAAGTGCTGGGTGATGGTTGATCCCACGGTAGACCCAAGAGGCGTTGTGTTCACTGGTTGAGGCCTGGACCTCAACTGACTTCCAGAAAGCCAAGAGCTGGCTTAACACTTCCGGTTGAGTCGAATGGGGCCGCGTGAATCCAACTTCGGGACAGTAGCGGGGCTTCATGAAACGGTGACGTGGAGGGTTCATGAGACGGTGACGTGGAAGGTTCATGAGACGGTGACGTGGAAGGGGAGGCGGAGAGGTGGCGAACGAGGTAACAAGCGGAGGAGGTGATGGTAGTGGAGTATGTTACGGGCGGGCCGTAACATTTCCTCCCCCCTAAGACCTCCGTAATGGGCTCATGAAGGAGGTGAGACGGGAGATCTTGATAAGGCGTCGGCGATGATGTTGTCCACCCCCTTGATATGGTGGACTTCCAAGTTGAAGGGTTGAGTTAACAAGGCCCACCTAAGAATGCGTTGGTTTCGGTTCTTCATGGCGTGAAGGAAGGCCAGAGGATTGTGATCGGTGAAGACCTTCGTAGTTTGAGGACCAGGATGAAGGTAGCACTCAAAACGTTGGAGCGCCAGGACGAGTGCCAGAGCCTCCTTCTCGATGGTGGAGTAGTTGAGTTGATGTTTCTTCAGCTTGGCGGAGTGATAGGCGATGGGATGGAGGATGCCGCTTGTGGGGTCCGTTTGTAGTAGGACAGCACCCACTCCAACTCCACTCGCGTCCACTTGTAGATGGAAGGGCGGGAGTGATCCGGCGTCCA
Source organism: Portunus trituberculatus (assembly GCF_017591435.1). Classification (NCBI taxonomy): domain Eukaryota; kingdom Metazoa; phylum Arthropoda; class Malacostraca; order Decapoda; family Portunidae; genus Portunus; species Portunus trituberculatus. Next base: position 1,540,764 of record NC_059261.1, on the reverse strand, counting down.
GACCACTGGTTCCGAGGAGAGGAACGCCTTGAGGTGTTGGAAGGCTTGGTCACAGGTCGGGGTCCAGTGGAAGGGGACGGAAGTGCTGATAAGGTCCGTCAGGGGCGGCCAGGGTGGAGAAGTTCCTACAGAATCGTCTGTAGAAACCAGCCATCCCCAAGAACCTCATGAGAGCTTTCCTGGTGGTAGGGACAGGAAGCCAAGGATGGCCTCCACGTTAGCTCTCTTGGGGCGAACCTTGCCGTTCCCCACCACATGTCCCAGGTAGACCACCGTAGACTTCCCGAAGGTGGACTTGGCCAGGTTGATTGTAAGCCCGGCTTCCTGCAACCGACCCATCAGCCTCCGAAGACGGGTCAGATGTGTCACCCAGTCGTCCGAAGTCACCACCAGGTCGTCCAGATATGCAGATGTTCCCTCCAAGTCCTGGGTGATGTAATTTATAGCCCTCTGGAAGGTGGCGGGAGCATTAGACAAGCCGAAGGGCATCACTGTGTATTGGTATAGTCCGAAGGGGGTGATGAAGGCGGATATTATTCGGGCCTCGTCCGAGAGGGAATCTGGTAGTAACCTTTAAGTAAGTCTATAGTGGTTACAAATTTGGCTACTCCTATACTATCTATAAGGTCCTCTATCAAGGGCAATGGGTAGGAGTCTGGCACCGTCACTTTATTTAATTTCCTGTAGTCGGTGCAAAATCGACTACTACCATCTGGCTTAGATGTTAACAGGCAGGAGAAGCCCAGGGGATATACTAGGTTCTGCAAGGTGATGACAGAGCAGATAGTCTACCTCTTTTTCATCAAGTCTCTTTTAATGGGTGAAATGCGATAGGCTGGTTGTCTTATAGGCTTGATGTCATTAGATATTAATGTTATGTCATGTTGGATAGTAGTACAAAGTCCTGGAAGGTCACCTGTGATTTCTGAAAAGTCTAGCAATAACTTTTTAAGATCAGACTGTTGTGAAGGTGTTAAGGAAAGAAACACCTCATCAAGGTTGGACATGATTTGGCTGTTTGAGGGGCGTCCTTTAGGTGACGAGAAGAGGAATTCGATGTCGGACTCTTCCTCGGGGGGCACAGGACCAGACTCCTTCCTACCAGACATACAGGTACAGTGCGAGACAAGTCGTCCTCTGGTTCTCTGGAGTGGTAAGGTTTCATTAGATTAATATGAACTAGTTGGGAATCCTTACGACGGTCAGGAGTGTGGACCACATAATTTAATGGACTTAGTTTTGAGCCACAACATAAGGTCCCATGAACTTACTGTGAAGAGCATTGCCTGGAGTGGGAGAAAAAGTAAAACCTTGTCTCCTGGTTTGAAACTTCTCATGACAGATTTGGGAAGAGAATTCTGTTGCATTTTAGTTTGAGATTTGAGGAAGTTTGATTTAGCAAAAGATCTGACTTCACTGATTTTATTCTTAAGGTTACTGATGTAGTCAGACACACTGGGGCTTGAAGGAGTATTTTGAGTAAACCATTGATCCTTTAATATTTTGAGAGGCCCCCTGATCTGTCTACCATAGAGTAATTCAAAAGGGAGTAACCTAAAGAATCTTGAGGAGATTCTCTTAAAGCGAGAGAAGGAAAGAGATACTTTCATCCCAGTCTCCTTGATGCTCCAAGCAATACTTCTTCATCATGGATTTTAATGCATTTGGCGAGAATCACCTTGACCTAACATTAGATATTTGTGGAACCACGAAAACTGGTTACTACCCAGGGATCCCATCAACAAAGCAAACGCATCAGCCACTTTCCACTCTCTCCCCGTTCTGGGTCCACATGCCTCAGAATATTAAAGGGTAACTTGTTCTTCCATTCTTCCAGGACCATTAGATTGAGCAACTCCGAAAAGGTGGTAATGTTAAGGGCGGCTAACCATTTCTTAAATTGTCTTAGTTTCTCACTAGCAAATTCAACATAGGTGTGAGACTCTGGTTTCACATACTTTCGGAACTGTTGTCTGTATCCATCAGAAGTGATAGAGTAGGCGTCTAGAATGTTACCTTTGATCTCTTCATATTCTACCTCATCACTAAGGCCGTTGTATACCCTATAAGCTTTTCCTACTAGCTTAGGGACAAGGAGAGACACCCACTGATCCTTGGGCCATTTATTCCTATTAGCAATGCTCTCAAAAGCGCGAAATGACCCGTCAACATCAGATTCATCAAAAGGGGGAACTAGCGGAGCAGCTGTAGCGGGATTAAAGCTTGCTAACTTTTCTTTATATCTATTTCTTCCCTCTAAACTTAGCGTCATTTCGTAGGGCTAACTCCTGAATTTCTAACTCTTTCTCCTGCCTTCTAAGTTGTAACTGAAATTCTCTCTTCTTTTTCCTGTAGTTTTTCTTTTTTCCTCTTTTCTGTTATCTTTATCTTCTTTTTCTGCCTGTAGTTGCATTTGTTTTTCATGCATCCGGTATTCTAGTTTAAGCTTCTCAATTTCCCACTGACTTATCCTACTCTTATCCTGTTCTTCCTGGGGACTGTGTATTATAGTCCTCGTAGAGGCTGACATGGGAGTTAACTCTTCTATGGCATTTCCTAGCAACTGACCTTCTTGCACTAGATGTTCAACAACTACATTCTTAATGACCTCTTTAGTCATCTGAGACGTGATGGGAACATCAAAATGTTTAGCGATGGTCTTCCATTGGTCCTTCTTGATATTAGCATCTTTAAGTTGTTCCAGAGAAGGGTCGGCACAAAAATCTTCAACGTTAAACTGAGCGGAAGCCATATTAAATAGATGTTAAACCACAAAAAAAAAATGATAAGCGAATTACTTAAGTGAGGAACTTGGCAGAGTGATAATAAAGGCAACCTTGAAATTACCTAGATTATACTTAAGTAAACACTTATGAGTACAATCACTAATGAGGGGTAAACTAGAGAATTACGGCATTAAGAGGGATCCGGATTACTCTAGTTACGAGACTTGAGAGTGAGGAGCGAATTGTACTGAGACTTGTTATTGATAAGGAGGCGGATTAGTCTGAGAGACTAGTTAAAATGGCCGATTCTAACTAGCGAGAAAAATGATCCGCGAAGTGAGGGGATTGAGGGTTCGCATGAACATATGATGATCCCAACACTTGGATAACACTTATTACACACCTGCCTATGTGCAAAAATAGAGATAAGTGCTATCGGTGAACACGCCTTTCTACCTGGTTTCCTGCTCTACCACTGCTATGCGATACCAATGAAAGTCACGAAGCACGTTTAACCCAAAAGGAGCCACTTGATCGCACAAAGGTAAATTTAAACCACACGCAGAGTAAGTCACAGAAAAAACACATCAAAGTCACAACACCACAGAAACACAAAAATAATGTAATCACAGAAAAAAAGTCACTGGAAAAATGGAACACTGAACATGGGTTATAATGGTCCTGTCACGGTCGCCAATTGTTACGTTCACCGGTTAAACTGGTAAGATTGGCATCGGGGAGCCGGTGAACAATAACAATAAAAAAAAAACACTGCAGGTTCAACTGGTGAGGAAATGCAAAGGGGGCACTTTAAAAAGCTATTTTAATAACCCATAATGATATTGACACACAGATATAACATGAAACATGAAACACAGATATATAACATGAAACACAGGAAAATGACATACACATATACATATAACACAGTAATAAATACAACAATAAAGAACCCAACTTAATACCTAACAATAATCCTAATCCTATATGGAGGCAATGTGGAAAACACGGACGAGGGGAAGTGATACTTATGCGGTGTCGCAGTGGTGAAGTGCTGGGTGATGGTTGATCCCACGGTAGTCCCAAGAGGCGTTGTGTTCACTGGTTGAGGCCTGGACCTCGACTTCACTTTCCAGAAAGCCGAGCTGGCTTAACACTTCGGTTGAGTCGAATGGGGGCGCGTGAATCCAACTTCGGGACAGTAGCGGGGCTTTATGAGACGGTGACGTGGAGGGTTCATGAGACGGTGGCGTGGAAGGTGAGGCGGAGAGGTGGCGAACGAGGTAACAAGCGGAGGAGGGGATAGTAGTGGAGTATGTTACGGGCGGGCCGTAACAGCACGCTCGACTCACAATCGAGAAGTCCGGGTTCGAATCCCGGCGCGGCGAGGCAAATGGGCAAGCCTCTAAATGTGTAGCCCCTGTTCACCCAGCAGTAAATAGGTACGGGATGTAACTCGAGGGGTTGTGGCCTCGGTGTTTGGAGTGTGTTGTAGTCTCAGTCCTACCCGAAAATCGGTCTATGAGCTCTGAGCGTAATGGTGAACTGGCTGGGTGATCACACACACCGAGGTGTACACACACACACACACACACACACACACACACACACACACACACACACACACACACATACACACCGCGTAGTGTAGTGGTTAGCACGCTCGACTCACAATCGAGAGGGCCTGGTTCGAGTCCCCGTGCGGCGAGGCAAATGGGCAAGCCTCTTAATGTGTAGCCCCTGTTCACCTAGCAGTAAATAGGTACGGGATGTAACTCGAGGGGTTGTGGCCTCGCTTTCCCGGTGTGTGGGTGTGTTGTGGTCTCAGTCTACCCGAAGATCGGTCTATGAGCTCTGAGCTCGCTCCGTAATGGGGAAGACTGGCTGGGTGACCAGCAGACGACCGTGGTGAATTACACACACACACACACACACACACACACACACACACACACACACACACACACACACCAGGCCTATCCGGAGATCGGAAATAATGAGCTCTGAGCTCGTTCCGTAGGGTAACGTCTGGCTGTCTCGTCAGAGACTGCACCAGATCAAACAGTGAAACACACACACTTCCGTAATGGGGAAGACTAGCTGGGTGACCAGCAGACGACCGTGGTGAATTACATATTAGTAGAACCACTATGATAATGATAATAATAATAATGATAATAATAATAATAATGACAATAATGATAGTAATAATAATAATAATAATAATAATAATAATAATAATAATAATAATAATGAAAATAATCAATAATAAAAATAATCACACACACACACACACACACACACACACACACACACACACACACACACACACACACACACACACACACACACACACACACACACACACACACACACACACACACACGCAAAATAAATCTAACTAATATAATGAACTATATTTTTATATAGTTCAGTATATTAGTTAGATTTATTTTTGAAAATATTTCACAACTCAAAAGAAATAACATTGGTAATAATGTAATAATAATAGTAGTACCTGTTAAGCATTTTTGTTATAGAGAGCTTAACTTTGTTTGATTAGCAGGCCAACTGTAGATTCTGATGGCCCACATAAAGTTATTAAGTAATTTTTTTTTTATTGTCCAGCCGAGCGGTTTCACTGGTAGTTTTGGTGTTTTTAAGCAAGCCAGGTGTAGAAGGAAAAACTCAGGATATAAAAGTTAATATATTATGTACAAATTTACCAGTGCTGTCCACACACAGCGCACGTAAACTTAGAACCACCATCTGTGCACTCAATAAATCTATCCGTTGCTAGAAATCAAATGCTTAAAAATGATCCCCAAGAGTCTGCCTTCTATGGCCATGACCGTGTGTGTCTATGTACCCCAGCCACCCACAACACTTGTCATTACGCTCACTAAAGATTGTTGTCTATTGCTGCAGTTGTACTGTTTCAACCAAAGCAGTGTTTGCAGTGTGAATGAAGCCTGTGTACATACATACATGCATTGCAAAGTACCACTCACAGCTACATCAATTCTCTTATTATACTTCTCCTCCTCCTCCTCTTCTCCTCCCCTGTTCCTTTTTGTTATTGCTGTTGTTGTTCTTCTTCTTCTCTATCTTCTTCTTCTTCTCTATCTTCTTCTTTTTCTTCTTCTTCTTCTTCTTCTCTTCTTCTTCTTCTTCTTCTTCTTCTTCTTCTTCTTCTTCTTCTTCTTCTTCTTCTTCTTCTTCTTCTTCTTCTTCTTCTTCTTCTTCTTCTTCTTCTTCTTCTTCTTCTTCTTCTTCTTCTTCTTCTTCTTCTTCTTCTTCTTCTTCTTCTTCTTCTTCTTCTTCTTCTTCTTCTTCTTCTTCTTCTTCTTCTTCTTCTTCTTCTTCTTCTTCTTCTTCTTCTTCTTCTTCTTCTTCTTCTTCTTCTTCTTCTTCTTCTTCTTCTTCTTCTTCTTCTTCTTCTTCTTCTTCTTCTTCTTCTTCTTCTTCTTCTTCTTCTTCTTCTTCTTCTTCTTCTTCTTCTTCTTCTTCTTCTTCTTCTTCTTCTTCTTCTTCTTCTTCTTCTTCTTCTTCTTCTTCTTCTTCTTCTTCTTCTTCTTCTTCTTCTTCTTCTTCTTCTTCTTCTTCTTCTTCTTCTTCTTCTTCTTCTTCTTCTTCTTCTTCTTCTTCTTCTTCTTCTTCTTCTTCTTCTTCTTCTTCTTCTTCTTCTTCTTCTTCTTCTTCTTCTTCTTCTTCTTCTTCTTCTTCTTCTTCTTCTTCTTCTTCTTCTTCTTCTTCTTCTTCTTCTTCTTCTTCTTCTTCTTCTTCTTCTTCTTCTTCTTCTTCTTCTTCTTCTTCTTCTTCTTCTTCTTCTTCTTCTTCTTCTTCTTCTTCTTCTTCTTCTTCTTCTTCTTCTTCTTCTTCTTCTTCTTCTTCTTCTTCTTCTTCTTCTTCTTCTTCTTCTTCTTCTTCTTCTTCTTCTTCTTCTTCTTCTTCTTCTTCTTCTTCTTCTTCTTCTTCTTCTTCTTCTTCTTCTTCTTCTTCTTCTTCTTCTTCTTCTTCTTCTTCTTCTTCTTCTTCTTCTTCTTCTTCTCTTCTTCTTCTTCTTCTTCTTCTTCTTCTTCTTCTTCTTCTTCTTCTTCTTCTTCTTCTTCTTCTTCTCTTCTTCTTCTTCCTCCTCTTCCTCTTCTTCTTCTTCTCTTCTTCTCTTCTTCTTCCTCCTCTTCCTCTTCTTCTTCCTCCTCTTCCTCTTCTTCTTCCTCCTCTTCCTCTTCTTCTTCCTCCTCCTCTCTTCTTCCTCCTCCTCTTCCTCCTCTTCTTCCTCTCTTCCTCTTCTTCTTCTTCTTCCTCTTCTTCCTCTTCCTTTCTTCTTCTTTTTCTTCTTTCTTCTTCTTCTTCTAGCTTTCTGCTTCTGCTAATACTACTACTACTACTTCTTCTGCTACTACTACTACTGCTACTGCTACTACTACTGCTGCTACTACTGCTACTGCTACTACTACTGCTGCTGCTGCTACTGCTACTACTGCTGCTATTGCTACTGCTGCTGCTGCTGCTGCTGCTGCTACTACTGCTGCTGCTGCTACTGCCACCACTGCCACTACTGCTGCTGCTGCTGCTGCTGCTCCATGCTGTTATTGCTGCTGCTGCTGCTGCTGCTGCTGTCTGCTGCTAACTGCTGCTGCTACTGCTGCTGCACCTGCTGTTGCTGCTACTGCTGCTGCTGCTGCTGCTGCTGCTGCTGCTGCTGCTGCTGCTACTGCTGCTGCTGCTGCTGCTAATGCTATTGCTGCTACTGCTGTTGCTGCTGCTGCCACTGCTGCTGCTGCTGCTGCTGCTGCTGCTATTACTGCTGCTGCTGCTGCTGCTGCTGCTGCTACTGCTGCTGCTGCTGCTGCCACTACTGCTACTACTACTGCTGCTGCTGCTGCTGCTACTGCTGCTTTGCGTGGAAGAGGGCCAGCCAAGGGCAAAGCCCATGAGCGCTGGCTCTCCAAGAGTACAAAAGTGCCAAAACCGTCAGCCAGAATTGGGGAGCAAATGCCTCA
>NC_059261.1:1525532-1528032 GCF_017591435.1 Portunus trituberculatus | reverse complement strand
ACTGCCTGAGACTGCCTCTATTCACCTTTGCCAGACGTGTGGTAATTATCGACAAAATACGATAATGTGACAGGCGATAGCATGCAATACACCTGGCGCCAACCCGTCACGCCCACATGCCTTGCTAGGGTGCATTCTTTTTATCTGTTCCTGTACCTCTACGGCAGAGATTTGTTCATCCAAAATAGGGATTGTCACATCTGTTGTCATCTCTGTGACGTCATGACTGATAGCATCAGGGTTCAGGATATCCTCAAATGAGCTTTAAACTCGTCACTGTTTGGTAACTATCCCTCACGGTTTTCTGCTGCAAACTCACCCTTTCACTTTATAACTCTCCAAACTCTACTGTCATCTCTGTCACTCAACAACCTTTCCCACCTACCTAGTGGCATGTCTACCTCATCACTTTACTGGTTTCTACAAACACTCTCTTGGACACATGAATATAGGGCGTTTGTAATACCACATTCTAACTCAGAAACTTCTAGATTTTCTGTAAGTTTAGGTTTCTTTGTAAAATGTTGTTACAAAATACTTCTTTATTGATATTCGCAAATTTAAGTGGTTTCCTAAACAAGTTATATTATTTCCTGCTGAACTGTTCAAAGCCGCGTGGTCACACAACTTAGACGACCTTACAAGTAGATTGTTCAAGTCCACACCAGTGCTGCTGACAGTCAGTTATTGTTTCGGTAAGTGTCTACTATAGTTTGTCCGTTTTGATTATCTCAGAGCAAACCGTGTGTTCGGTTGGCAGCCCTGCCTCACCTCTGCTCTCGCTCAGCCCCGCTGAGACGCAGATTCATTAACAAACATTTATATTTATTCTCTTTACTCAGTAACGACACAAGTTACACGTTACCACCTCTGCCATATTGTCTCCTAATCTCTTTCTATTATTCATTGATGATCATCATAACTAAACTTCTTGCCCTATCAACTCTTACGCTGATTATACCACTCTACATCTTTTCTCGTCTTTTGAGAAACGACCAAACCATCAGGAAGTGAACAGATCAAACAGGGACGCCACAGAACCCCTGATTTCAGAACTTTATAACATTTGTGATTTGGGCAGAGAAAACTCCATCTATTAACTCAACACAACCTTTCAGATTCCTATCTCATCTTCAATAACAATCAGCTGTCCCCATCTTCTACACAGTATATTCTCGGTCTTTCCTTTACTTATAATCTAAAATGGTAACTTACATCTCATCTCTTGTTAAAACTGCCTCTATGAAGTTACGCGGTCTGAGAGATCTCCACCAGTTTTTCTCGCCACTCAGCTGTTATTTCTATATAAGAGCCTTATTCGTCTTTGTATGGAGTACTCTTCGAACGTTTTGGGGGATTCCATTCACGCAGATTTATTAAATAGCGTGGAATCAAAATGTTTTCGTGTCATTAACTCTCCTCCTCTGACTGACTGTCTTCAGCCTCTTTCTCACCGTCAGAATGTTGCATCCATTCGTATCTGTCATTGCTATTTTCATTGTAACTGCTCCTCTGATGCTGCTAACTGCATGCCTCCCCTTCTCCTGGGGCCTTGCTACAAAAGGCTTTCTTTTCCTTCTCACACCTATTCTGTTCAACTCCCGAATGCAAGAGTTAAACAGCACTCTCAATTATTCTTACCTTTCTCTGGTAAACTCTGGATCTTCCTGCCTGCTTCTACATATCCATCATCCTACGACTTGACTTCTTTTAAGAGGCAGGTTTTAACACATTTGTATTAGACTTTTTGGCTTTAAAAAGAAAAAAAGACTGCTGGTTGAACTTATCGACAAGTAAAGGCTCCATGTTATATGAAGGGCGGCGCTTTAATTAAGAGAAAAGTAGTTCTTTCTCTCTCTCTCTCTCTCTCTCTCTCTCTCTCTCTCTCTCTCTCTCTCTCTCTCTCCTTTTCTATTCCTTTTCCTTTTTTTCAGTTGTTTTCCTTTTCTTCTTTTCTGTTTTGTTCACTTCTTATTTTCCCTTTTCTTTTTTCTTTTCTTCATATCAGTTCTTTTCTTTTCTTCTTTCTGTTCTTTTCCTATTCTTTTCTCTTCTTCATTTTTCTTATTTTTTTCTTTTCTTCACTTTCTTCTTCCTATTCTTCCATTTTTTCCTTCTTCTTTTCTTCTTTTTTTCTTCTTTTTCTTCATCTGCTATTTTCGTTTTTCTTCTATTTTTTTTTTTTCTCGCTTTTTTTTTTTTTTTTTTTGTGTGTCGTGCTTTCAAGTTGCTTCCTTAATCTTCAACATTGCTTTCGTGGGTTTAAGAGAATGTATCTATTTTTTTAAACCTTTACCTAATTATATCATTTACAGACATTTACACCGTACGATCTTCCGACAACAAAAACAAAGAAAAAAAGCTACGAAGATAACCAACTTCCAAAAAATTATCATTCTCTTGTCACTTAAATCCACCATCAAATACCTTACAAATCCCGCCATCAAATACTTTACAAATACCGCCATCAAATACCGCCATCAAATACCTTACAAATACC
>NC_059261.1:1515532-1520532 GCF_017591435.1 Portunus trituberculatus | reverse complement strand
TTTTGGTGGCACATATGTTACAATGATTGTTAACTCTTTTTTATTAATATGCATCTTAACATCAATACTTCTGCTTTTTCTTCCCTACATTCCACTTGATTGATCACTATCTCCTTCCTTAACATTATCATGACTCCTCCTCCTCCTTTACCCACTCTGTCTCTCCTCTTTACATTATACCTATTGTCCAAATCTATTTTGATTGCTTCATTTAGTTTTGTTTCAGCCAGGCATACAATATCGGAATTTTCTTTCTTTATGTAATCTCTAATTCTAATTTACTTGATGAAACCCCGTCTATGTTCGTATACATCATTTTTAGTCTCTTGCCTTTATCATTTTTAGTTAAACTTGTTCCACTTTTTTCTCTTCCTTCTCGTTTATATACCATTTCCTTATCCTGTCTCCTAGAATTCTCCAAAAAATGCCTTTTTTCCTCTTCTGACCTTTCATTATTTTTTCCTTACTGCTGCCAGTTCATTGTATCTCTTCCTTTCTTCCTCATTTCTATTTTCTTTATATATATATATATATATATATATATATATATATATATATATATATTATATATATATATATATATATATATATATATATATATATATATATATATATATATATATATATATATATATATATATATCCTTTATAGGTTTTATATATATATATATATATATTATATATATATATATACAATACATATATATATATATATATATATATGATCCCTTATATGTTATATATATTTATTTTCGACCTGTTTTTATTATATGTTTATGACTTGTTTTTATGTAAGGCTATATATATGCTTTTTTATATGTGTTATATATATATTTATATATATATATATTATATATATATATACTACGGATTTTGCTTATATATATAATATATATATATATATATATATATATATATATATATATATATATATATATATATATATATATATATATATATATATCCACATATATGGGAATATATATATGCTTATATATGTGGATATATATATATATAAGTTATATAGGCATGTATATACAACATATACATATGGGCATATAGCATATAAAAATATACATACAGCACTGTTATAAACACAAAATATGTATGCTTTTACACACACACACACGTCTTGGTATATATACACATACACCACACACATACGAGCACAAACACACACACACACACACATATATATATATTATTTTATATATTATATGCACACACACACACACAAAAAATATATTACATACACATACATATATATATATATATATATTTATATATTATATATTTATATATATATTCATATTTATTATAATTTTTATATATATATTTTTTTTCTATATATATATATATATATATATATATACATATATATATATATATATATATATATATATATATATATATATATATATCCTTGCAGCCTTCTGTTTCTCTAAGTTTTGTTGTTCTATATAATATTTCTTCTGTTGCGGCTTGTGATTTTAGTAATATTTTAATTGGTCTCGTTTTTCCTTCTTGATATGGTTCCATTCTGTTTATTTCTTCTACTTCCTCTTCCAAGTTCTGCCTATCTTCGTCGTTTAGATTCTTCAGTAGGTCTTTGACTGATTTCATTTCTTCTTTTCCTCTTCTTGGTCTATATTTTATATTTTTTCTTTTATTCCGAAAACGACTACACTCTTCTTTTTTTCTGCAATTTCTCTAACTAGATTTTCTTTTGTCTTGAGGACTCCTATCATTTTGTTTGTCATATTTTCTTCTTTTTCTTTTAGTTGTTCTTGAATCAACTCCTGAAAATCTGTGTGTGTGTGTGTGTGTGTGTGTGTGTGTGTGTGTGTGTGTGTGTGTGTGTGTGTGTGTGTGTGTGTGTGTATGTGTATGTGTATTCACTGTTTGATCTGCTGCAGTCTCTGACGAGACAGCCAGACGTTACCCTACGGAACGAGCTCAGAGCTCATTATTTCCGATCTTGGGATAGGTCTGAGACCAGGCACACACCACACACCGGGACAACAAGGTCACAACTCCTCGATTTACATCCCGTACCTACTCACTGCTAGGTGAACAGGGGCTACACGTGAAAGGAGACACACCCAAATATCTCCACCCGGCCGGGGAATCGAACCCCGGTCATCTGGCTTGTGAAGCCAGCGCTCTAACCACTGAGTGTGTGTGTGTGTGTGTGTGTGTGTGTGTGTGTGTGTGTGTATCTGTCTGTGCGTGGATCTTGGAAGTAGACATATCGCATACTATGATAGAATATATAAATGATATTTCCTTGGTGCAATGATGTGGGTTAACTGTCAGCTCGAGATACCATGTTGTCGTCTCTTCGAGGGTGCCCTCTTGAGTCAGGTATTTAATCTGCGCACCCTACGAGGACTTGCCGGACAGGAAAAAAAAAATACTTAAGGAGTTTTAATAAACAGCAAAATTCACAACACAAAGTACTTCGTTTCCACCAAGCTCACACTGAATAAAGGCAGCCACTCCTGATGAGGATAGGGTGATAGAGTCCGTTCCGAGAGTAATGATGAAGGACTTGCGATAGTGTAGGGAGACAGCTACGGTGATGGAGGAGTACGAGTGACCGTGTAAATTCTGGGCTTGTGGAGCTAACACTGACCGTCGACGACGAATTGGTGGCAGTGAAGGAGAATGGTGGCACCTACCGATACCAACCGTATAGACTTTTGTTGTGAAGATTTCGTCCATTTCGAGAAAGAAAACCCAGAGAAAGGCCATGGTGTCTTTCACCTTGTTCTAATCTATAGAGTGAAGTTCAGGCCGGAAGATTGCTGAATGCGATGTATATGTTGCTCGATTTCCATTTGGTTCTTTGTTTTGATGAAAATGCTGTCTATGTATCCGAAGTATACGTCCGGCTTTTCTTATCCCTTTAAGACGTTCTTTTTTATGCAGTACATAAAAAAAAGTTTGCCAATAAGACTCCAAGAGGTGAGCCCATGGCACCATCAATCTGACGGAACTTGTTTCCCTCGCGAAGAGATAAACGGCGCTTTGCTGGTGCAGCATTTGAGTAACCCAAGCAGGTCGGTCTCTGGAGTATCCAGATGGAGTCATTGTGGTAGACTTCACCGTAAATATGGATTTACCAGAAAGCGTCCTCCACCATTGCGTGTTTTGACTAGCTAACTTGAGGCTGTACACTATGTAAGAGAGACCTGGGCTTAATCACTTTTGTTCTGTACATGGTTGATGCTGTCCTGAAATAGTGTGGCAGCTATGGGAAGGACCACGTTTGAAGTTACTTATATACTTACATGTTTCTAAGGAAATAAATCGTACATGAAGAGTATTACAATAACAGGACATTAAGTTTAAGTATTTTGATTAGAAAAAAATAATAGTAATAAAATATACGACACAAATTGTCATCGGTTGGAAACTGGAGTAACAGACTGAAAATTGTAAACTATTTTTTTATTATTTTGTTGTTTCTACTGTTATGAGTAGATGAAAGTTAGAGGTGTTGTGTTACCAGGCACGGTCTTGCACCCACACTATTTCATAACAGCAGGAGCGACGCCTTCCATTTACTGCTCTTCCCCCAGAGACAGGATTGATAGCACTATACACTATCTTGAAGCCGAGGCAATCCAACAATTGAAAGTATTTCCAGAACAACATGTGTTACCTTCCAATTTCTGAAAGAAATTGGATGGAAAGAAAGTTATAAGTGTTATGCATGTCCAATGAACTGTGGAAAAGCAATATGATACATAAAAATGAATAGAACAAAAAGATCTTAATCTGATCATTTAGATGGTTTTCTAAATTTGAAGAAGAATTGTATTTTTTTTTTTCCCTGTTATCAAGTCATAGTAAATGCACTTACAACGTAGTATGATGAGAACATTACCTGTATTTTGTGTTCCAATATGCACCTCCATTGCTATAAATTTCACGTTTTTTAGGAGATTAGGTGTGCGCTCAAAGACATCTTTAAAGAAGAGGAGTTCACTTCCCTCTACATCAATCTTCAGGATATCAATGGTGCTGTCGAGGTGACCCACGTCGCTAAGGATGTTACTGTAACGGTTTGTCTGCCACCCACCCCCAAAAAAAGAAACGCAGATTCATTTAATTCTGATTAAATTACGATAATAATCAAATCTTGGCGAACAATAAAAAAAGGTCTTGTTCTTTCTATATCATTGCTAACTAATGCTGCTGGATAGGATAAAAATCGTTATGATCACAAATTAACCAATGAAGAGCAGAGAAAGTAAACAGCAATAATAACAGAAACAAAGATGGGGAATCTATACTAATTATTATTATATAATATATATATATATATATATATATATATATATATATATATATATATATATATATATATATATATATATATATATATATATATATATATATATATATATATATATACACACCATTGATTAGTAGGAGGTGGTAATAAACTCCTACCAAAACAATAACTTACTCTTAGCGAGGTCGAATAGCCCTAGTTCTGATCTGGACCATTTCTGGCCTGCCCAGATCTTGTCCAGATCATTTCAGCAGGTACTGTGAACTTATCAAAGCTTGTTGTGAACTCGCTAAACTTTCCCATTGTGTCTCGCAATTGAAGGGGTCAGTCACAGCCTGCCCTCTAAAGACAGCTCTCCTCTTTCACACAAATGTACATGCACTTACCACAGGCGGTGGCATAGTGGATAAGGTGGTGAGCGTGGGATCGGGCAGACGTCCACGCGTAGGTTCGAATCCTACCACGTACAGCCATTTCTCGAGTGGTTTAAAGTTAGCTACATGTCACCATGATACCCGGGTTCTAGGTGGTTACACCCAAGATGAGCTTCGGGGTGATATGGGACCCTAATATGGGTACCATTATAAATAAAATTGCCTGCGCCACTAATGGGCGGAAGCTGAAGAGCGCTTCCCATACACTCTTCAAGTGTGCCTACAGGCGCTATAGGCCTTACAGTTAAAAAAAAATTTATATA
>NC_059261.1:1513742-1515032 GCF_017591435.1 Portunus trituberculatus | reverse complement strand
TACCACTGCCACCACCACTGCCACCACCACCACCACCACCACCACCACTACCACTACCACCACCACCACCACCCCCAACACCACTACCACTACCACCATCACTGCCACCATCACTACCACCACCACCACCACCACCACCAAACCACCACCACCACCACCACCACTATCACTACCACCACCACTACCACCACCGCCACCACCACCACCACTACCACCACTACCACCACCACTACCACCCACCGCCACCACCGCCACCACCACCACTTCTGCCACTACCACAACTCATACACCACCACCACCACCACCACCTCCCTTTATGCCAGCACAATTCATACACCACCATCAACAACAACAAAAACAACACCACACACCACCACAGCTACAAGTACCATCGCGAACAACACCTCTATCATCACCACCACCAGCACAGCCTCACCTGTACTATTAGTTGCTAAAGGGTTCGCGCCGAGAGATAGCAGTTTCTTCACCGTGCGAGTGTGGCCCCTCTCAGCAGCCAGCATCAGCGGTGTCCTGTCAACGGTGCCTCTACCTTCTATGTTCAGCCCTGCCTGATGTAGGTGAGGCAGCAGGTGGTCGTGGTTCCTGCTGGCAGCGGAACACACCAGACACCACGACGACCCACTCGAATTGGGGACGGTGATAGAGGTACGGGCACCCCCACCCCTGGAGAGAGCAGACTTCACCTTTGCCTCATCGCCTTCCCACACACCTACGACCAGTTTATGTGTGTTTATCTGTGTGTGTGTGTGTGTGTGTGTGTGTGTGTGTGTGTGTGTGTGTGTGGAGGGAAAAGGTTGATGTGTTTTAATTTTCACGATTACAACACATGAAGCGATGAATTGTTCACCCATCACTAAATTAGAAAATAATAATAATAATAATAATAATAATAATAATAATAATAATAATAATAATAATAATAATATTTAATAATAATAATAACAATAAATTATTATTCGAAATAATAAAATAATAGTAATTATTTTTTATTTATTATAATAATAATAATAATAATAATTTATTATAATAATAGTAATAATAATAGTAATAACCATTGTAAAAACTGTAATAATAATAATAATAATAATAATAATAATAATAATAATAATAATTATTATTAATATTATTATAATTATTATTATTATTATTATTATTATTATTATTATTATTATTATTATTATTATTATTATTATTATTATTAACATTATTATTATAGTTATTAATATTATTACTATCATTATTATTGTAATTATTATTCAGTAATAATAA